>NC_084748.1:30347569-30357569 GCF_033978785.1 Entelurus aequoreus
GCATAAAACAAACACAATAATAGTTCCAGCATCAATCAATCAATCAATCAATGTTTATTTATATAGCCCTAAATCACAAGTGTCTCAAAGGGCTGTACAAGCCACAACGACATCCTCGGTACAGAGCATAAAATCAACAGATATATCTGAAGTTGATCTTGTAACTTAGGTTTTTCATTTACTTTCAACACTGAAACAAAAATCTATCACTTTATGAGTGGGGCACCTTTTGGATCCCAAATATATTTAGTGATTTTTTATTTATCTTTTCACTATGATTACTCAAAAATATGAAAGAATTAAAATCAATGGGGTCCTGCATTATTGATCTTTTAGGGCTCTAATTACTAAATACTGCATATTTCAGTTTTACTATAAAAAAACTAAGTTGTTTTTGACAGAAAAGCCATAAAACTTTTTATTTATTTATTACTTTATATCAACTTGAAGTTGATATAGAGATTTACTGTAAGCGTTAAATAATTTAAAAAAAATTATAATCTGACTTATTTTTAACATTTTAATGACTGAGACCCTTTATGGTGCCCAGGACCCCTAAAGGTAAAATAAATAAAAAATGCATATATTTTGTTATGGTTTGAAAATGAAAAATATCAAAATGGCCCCCACATGCTTTAATTTTTCCGTGTGCGGCCCTCAGTGGAAAAAGTTTGGACACCCCTGCTTTACACAGTCACCTTTAGGGGACCTCTGACGGTATGGGGACAAAAAAAACAGGTCCCCTAAAGGGAAACCTTTTTAAATGATAGTCAGATCCATTCTGAAAATGCCTAAGTGATAATAGAAAAGCGCGATATAAAATCTAATCCATTATTATTATTATTATTTTTAAGCTTTGGCCCATAAAACATGTTTACTGGTTAGTTTGAGTGTGAGAGATTTGCACAGCAGCCCCCTCATCGGGCTGTAGCTGGTACTGCACTCGCTCTTTTAAATGGTCCTCAGTAGTCACGTACAAATTTGTGTGAATTATGCAAAAAAAAATTAAATGTGGTCCCCATGAACCATATTAACTCTTTTTCCCCAGGGTCCCCAGTAAGAATGATCAGCACATTACTTCATCAATCCAGAGATTTAAAGACGTGTATGAGCTAACTGGGCAGTGGCCATTTTACCTCATTTTTTTTTATGCCTCCACAACCTGTAGAAAGGGTGGTCCCCACAAGTGATGATCAAAAACTTGGTCCCCATTCTAAATGATAACCAGTATGTGTGTGTGTGTTCTTGTATTTCTGCCCTTCTTGAGACATCATCAACAAGGAAAAGTACCTTCCATATGAGGACCGGTGAACAAGTTAGGACCGAAATCATGGTCCCAAAACGGGAAACCATTGCATCTAAGAAAGAGCTAAATACTAGAGTCCGTGAACATTGCTCCGAAGTCAGGATTTTTTGGTTGATTTAATGTGCATACAAAAGTAAACATTGACAGGTGCAAAGGCAGCAATATATGATAAAACAAGACGGCAGCTAAAGAAGGACTTCCTTGTTCATCCCCGAAAAAACCCGCCAGGTGAACAGCTGATTTTACGACTTCCGGTGCTGACGTAAGACAACTTGCGTCCCATATGTGACCATAGGATGAACAAATACACTACGGTACTAAGACTATGGTGGCCATTAACAGTTAGCTTCTACAGCTGGGTTGCCCAAAGGGCGGCACAGGGGCCATCTGTGGTCCGTGACTCCTTTGTCATATGCCTTAAGCACATTAATGTGCTTAATCTCAGCTGCAAACGGGCGGAAGGCGGGGTACACCCTGGACAAGTCGCCACCTCATCACCGGGGCAACACAGATAGACAAACAACATTCACACACTATGGCCAATTTAGTGTTGCCAATCAACCTATCCCCAGGTGCATGTCTTTGGAGGTGGGAAGAAGCCGGAGTAACTCATGCAGTCACGGGGAGAACATGCAAACTCAGCTGCCCATATATATATATATATATATATATATATATATATAAATCATGAATGCAGCTGAGATAGGCTCCAGCACCCCCGCGACCCCAAAAGGGACAAGCGGTAGAAAATGGATGGATGGATGGATGAATATATATATATATATATATATATATATATATATATATATATATATATATATATATATATATATATATATTTATATATATATATATATATATATACATACATACTTTGGTTTAAATCAAATTCATGATATATATATATATATATATATATATATATATATATATATATATATATATATGTATATATATATATATATCACATCACATATAAATACACATTTTTTATACATATACATACAAATCAATCAATCAATCAATCAATGTTTATTTATATAGCCCTAAATCACAAGTGTCTCAAAGGGCTGTACAAGCCACAACGACATCCTCGGTACAGAGCCCACATACGGGCAAGGAAAACTCACCCCAGTGGGACGTCAATGTAAATGACTATGAGAAACCTTGGAGAGGACCACATATGTGGGTAACCGCCCCCCCTCTAGGGGAGACCGAAAGCAATGGATGTCGAGTGGGTCTGACATAATATTGTGAAGGTCCAACACATCAGCGAAAGTCCAGTCCATGGTGGGGCCAGCAG
Source organism: Entelurus aequoreus (assembly GCF_033978785.1). Classification (NCBI taxonomy): domain Eukaryota; kingdom Metazoa; phylum Chordata; class Actinopteri; order Syngnathiformes; family Syngnathidae; genus Entelurus; species Entelurus aequoreus. Next base: position 30,350,179 of record NC_084748.1, read on the forward strand.
GAACCATCCCGAGTGGAGACGGGTCAGCAGCGTAGAGATGTCCCCATCCGATGGACAGGCTAGCGGTCCAACCCGGGTTGGGAGCAGAGTAGAAAAGAAAAGAAAAGAAACGGCAGATCAACTGGTCTAAAAAGGGAGTCTATTTAAAGGCTAGAGTATACAAATGAGTTTTAAGATGAGACTTAAATGCTTCTACTGAGGTAGCATCTCTAACTTTTACCGGGAGGGCATTCCATAGTATTGGAGCCCGAATAGAAAACGCTCTATAGCCCGCAGACTTTTTTTGGGCTCTGGGAATCACTAATAAGCCGGAGTTCTTTGAACGCAGATTTCTTGCCGGGACATATGGTACAATACAATCGGCAAGACAGGCAGGAGCTTGACCGTGTAGTATTTTATACGTAAGTAGTAAAACCTTAAAGTCGCATCTTAAGTGCACAGGAAGCCAGTGCAAGTGAGCCAGTATAGGCGTAATATGATCAAACTTTCTTGTTTTTGTCAAAAGTCTAGCAGCCGCATTTTGTACCAACTGTAATCTTTTAATGCTAGACATAGGGAGGCCCGAAAATAAAACGTTACAGTAATCGAGACGAGATGTAACGAACGCATGGATAATGATCTCAGCATCGCTTGTGGACAAAATGGAACGAATTTTAGCGATATTACGGAGATGAAAGAAGGCCGTTTTAGTAACACTCTTAATGTGTGACTCAAACGAGAGAGTTGGGTCGAAGATAATACCCAGATTCTTTACCGAGTCGCCTTGTGTAATTGTTTGGTTGTCAAATGTTAAGGTGGTATTATTAAATAGATGTCGGTGTTGAGCAGGACCGATAATCAGCATTTCCGTTTTCTTAGCGTTGAGTTGCAAAAAGTTAGCGGACATCCATTGTTTAATTTCATTAAGACACGCCTCCAGCTGACTACAATCCGGCGTGTTGGTCAACTTTAGGGGCATGTAGAGTTGGGTGTCATCAGCATAACAGTGAAAGCTAACACCGTATTTGCGTATGATGTCACCTAGCGGCAGCATGTAAATACTAAAGAGTGCAGGGCCAAGAACCGAACCCTGGGGAACTCCGCACGTTACCTTAACATAGTCCGAGGTCACATTGTTATGGGAGACGCACTGCATCCTGTCAGTAAGATAAGAGTTAAACCAAGACAAGGCTAAGTCTGACATCCCAATACGCGTTTTGATACGCTCTAATAAAATATTATGATCAACAGTATCGAAAGCGGCGCTAAGATCAAGAAGCAGCAACATAGATGACGCATCAGAATCCATCGTTAGCAATAGATCATTAGTCATTTTTGCGAGGGCTGTCTCCGTAGAGTGATTTGCCCTGAAACCGGATTGAAAAGGTTCACAGAGATTGTTAGACGCTAAGTGTTCATTTAGCTGCTGTGCGACAATTTTTTCGAGATAAACAGAATATATATATATATATATATACACACACAAAAAAGTATATATATATAAAAATGATATATGTATATCATTTTTTCATATATATACTTTTTTGTGTATATATATTTTTTCATAATAGACATATAGATAAAAATATATACACACACACAAAAGTACATATATGAAAAAATTATATGTATGTATATATAACTTTTTTATATATATACTTTTTTGTGTGTATATATTTTTTCATATACATACATATTTTTGGTGAAACTATATATATATATATATATATATATATATATATATATATATATATATATATATATATATATATATATATATATATATATATATATATATATATATATATATATGAAAACATTTGTATAATATACATATTTTGGTGAAATCAAATTCATGATTTATATATATACTTTTCTGTGTGTATGTATATTTTATATATATATATATATATATATATATATATATTTTTTTTTTTTGGTGAATATATATATATATATATATATATATATATATACATATTTTTGGTGAATATATATATATATATATATATATATATATATATATATATATATATATATATATATATATATATATGTACCCTGTCTTCTAGGATAGGCTCCCCCCACCCCCATGACCACGAGAGGGACAAGTGTTAGAAAATGGATGGATGGGTTATTTTACTAAAATGGTAAATGGGTTATACTCTACCTTCAAGGCATTCAAAGCACTTTGACGCTATTTCCACATTCACCCATTCACACACTGATGGCGGGAGCTGCCATGCAGGGCACTAACCACGACCCATCAGGAGCAAGGGTGAAGTGTCTTGCTCAAGGACACAACGGACGTGACCCGGGTGGTGGAAGCCGGGGATGGAACCAGGAACCCTCAGGTTGCTGGCACGGCCACGCCACCCCTACTACTACTACTATACATCTACTGATACCGATTCCCAGGTACCAAGTTTTGGTATCAGTTGAATTGTGAAAAGTTTTCTATATAAGAGGTACACAGCGGTTGACTTCTTTTTACACTTGCATGAGAGCGAAGAATGTTAAATAAAAAATTGCCTGTTGAGTGAAAGGAGGAAAAGCTCCATTTTGCTGAGGAGGGGTTGAGGTCGCTACTTGTTGTTTTGCATGTATAGATCACTAGTCGCCAATAAAAAAAAGACAACCTGTCTCTATCAGACATTTTCCTAGTGTAAATATTGCGTCTTACATTCGGGTTGATGTCAATCATCTTGATTTATCGTGACGTTGCGTTATCGCTGGTGTGTTACAGTTCTCATGTTGAGTTGAGGCGCGCTGACAGAAGCCGCAGGTGCTATAATAAACACTAACCCATACCGAACTATACGTTGTTGTTATTATAGGCATGGCTCCCATTTTGTCCTGTGGCTTACAAAAGTAACACGTGTCACTCCTAAACAGGATTAGTTGAGCATTTCTTAATCCACAGCGGCAATAAAGTAAGCCTCTTGCCCCCGTGTGCATATTCTTCATTGTGGATCATTGCTGGTCAGCATTGTGCAGATGTGAGTGGAGTTGTGTGCGTGCATCAGCATCAGTGTGAGCAGGTAAGTGGAACAGTGGAAAATGTGATATATTATGTACTCTTTTTTGGTTTTTGGACAAAATGTCCCTAATTTTTCCTGAGTATGTACCACCTAGGGACACTGCAACTCACGCAAAAGAGGGCAAGTTTAATTTGTGTGTTTTTAGTAATGTGAATATTTTGTTGTTCTTTTGAAATTTAAAGATAGATAACAAAGAAGTTATGTAACTTTTTTTTTTATCCACAATCCCTTTTCGTTAAACACACTTTACTATGTTTAAATTATAATATTATTGACATAATTACAAATAATAATCATATATATTGTTATGTTGGGATCCCTCCAACATGGCGGACTTCCCGATTGGCGACGTTACGTGAAAACGTTAAATTTTTAAATGACTTTTTACAAAAAAAGCTGCAACTCTGCACTTGATACATGTCATATAGGGCTGCAATGTAAGGGACAAGCAGTAGAAAATGGATGGATGGATGATTCATTGATTAAGCCGATTAGCTCGATTAGAAAAAATACTTTGATTACATTTTTTTTGCTTAGTTTTATTAATTATTATTAATTATTATAATTATTTATTATTATTTTATTAATATTAATACACACGTCAAAAATGAAATGTCAATGTTAATGACAGAAAAAGCAGATTTTTTTTTTTAAGTAAACCAGTGGTTCTTGAACTAGGTACGTCAAAAACTCACAAAAAACTATTAACTTTTTTTTTTTTTTTTGACAACCCAATTTAAATGCTGTAATGACGTGACCCAAGCGGTTGTCGAAGGTTTATCAGCCTTCAAAGGAAGTCGTTACAGTCGGACAACTGCAGGTCGTAATCGACGCCAAAATATATACACAAACAGAACCGTCTTAGTTCGTCATTTCTATAACCGAATGTTCTCCACATTCTCCGCCGACGTCGTCCTTTCCCAGCCAATCAACAGGCAGAGCACATGTAAACAAAGGCAAACATTGGCAGAGAAAGCTGCACGTAACAATGATGCCTTCAAGGCCATGGGAAACCACAACATCTGCTAATCATTGAACTCAAGTGGAACATAACATAACATAGGACTCAGTCGGTTACGATTAGTGTTGTCCCGATACCAATAATTTGGTACCGGTACCAAAATTATTTCGAAACTTTTCGGTATTTTTCGATACTTTTCTATACAAAGGGGACCACAAAAAGTTGCATTATTGGCTCTATTTTAACAAAAAATCTTAGTGTACATTAAACATATGTTTCTTATTGCACCTTTTTTGTCCTTGAATAAAATAGTGAACATGCAAGACAATTTGTCTTTTATTAGTAAGTTAGCAAACAAAGGCTCCTAATTTAGCTGCTGACATATGCAGTAACATGTTGTGTCATTTATCATTCTATTAATTTGTCAACATTATTAAGGACAAACGGTAAAAAATGAATTATTAATCTACTTGTTCATTTACTGTTAATATCTGCTTACTTTCTCTTTTAACATGTTCTATCTACACTTCTATTAAAATGTAATAAACACTTATTCTTCTGTTGTTTGGATGCTTTACATTAGTTTTGGATGATACCACAAATTTAGGTATCAATATGATACCAAGTCGTTACAGGATCATACATTGGTCATATTCAAAGTCCTCATGTGTCCAGGGACATATTTCCTGAGTTTATAAATATAATATAAGTTTAAAAAAAACGAAAGAAGATTTTGTGATGCCAAAAAATACCGACGTAATCAAAGTAGTATCGACTAGATACGCTACTGTACTTGGTATCATTACAGAGCATGTTAGGTGTAGATGCACCAATGGCGTTTGTTTACATTTTGACGCCGGTGAGCTACGGTGTGTAGTGAAGCATGTTTAGCTATTCCTTGTCCTGCATGGATGATAGTTGTAAGAAACGTACTTTATTTGTCGCCATGGAGGCGAGGATTAGTGATTTAGAAGTAGCTAAAACACTGCCGACTGCGGATGGACTTTAGCCGCTAGCTAGCTAGCCATGTCTTACAGCACCTCTTCCTGAGGGCGTTTCAGTGTTATAACTTCACCTTTATCGTTAGTTTTTAAGCCAAAATGCGTCCTTTCTCCCTTTTCTGTCTACACTCTGTGTCTGTTTGTAAGTACTCCGTGATTGTGCACTGCCGAACACGCTCGTCTGCTCGTAAACCAGCAATGACACAACGTAACAACGACAGGGGAGCGGGGGGGGGTGCGGACCGGTACTTTTCAGAGGCGGTATAGCACCGGATATGATTCATTAGTATCTCGGTAATATACTAATACCGGTATACCGTACAACCCTAGTTACAATAAAAGTAAAATTTAAAAAATATATTAATATGGTGTTTTAATTTCCTATATTCAAACACAGTGTTACTGTTACAACTGTGTTAAATGTTACAGTGGCCAAAAATATTACATTCACGTGTTAAATAAAACCTCTGCCTTGTTTTTAATGAGTACTATTTCTCCCAAAATACGCATTGTGTGTTTTATCCGATTCGTCGATTAATCGGACCACAATTGTTGACTAAAATAATCAATAGCGGCAGTCATGTATCACATACAAAAACGTGATATTAGGGAGTGAGACAAGACGACACAAACATTAGCAACACTAGCATAGGTATGCTAGCTACAGTGCTAACATGATACTCACATTTTACCAACATGACGCTAGGTTAAACCTATTTGTGAAAGTTGGCTTTACTTGTGCAGCAATTTTTAATACAAATAAAAAGTCCCAGGTAGTGGGCGTGTACGTGCGGAGCGTTTACGTCGCTTAGGACGAGTCCGAAGTCATATCATGTCCATGACGAAGGGCGTTAACCTTTAAAAGTGGTCTGTTTTTTTATTTCAAATTCCATGGACTGTAAGTCCTGTTGTTGTCCACATTGTCCCTAATTTGTCTTAAGAATGGGAATTGTGTTTGTGTGTGTGTACAGTACACATGTTTACCACCAGGCTTTAAGCTAATTTAAATAAAATGTAAGTTAATAAGTTAAAAAGGAGCTCCTCAGGGAGAGGTTGTACATACTGTGGACGATCAGATTCAATGTGTGTATTGGTCCTGGTTACAGTACATTTTAAGACACGGTAGTTGGCTTTGTCATAAACAACGATCCCTCTGGTGCTTTGTGTCCTTTTCAGTCCAGGCTGACTTGGCTACAGATCAAAGATCCTCACTAAAATAAAGAGAGGGATCAGTCACCATGGCAACAGTGTCCCTGCAAAAAGAAGAGGGTTCAATCGACTCGCATGAAGCGCGAGACTGCCAGATGCAAGGCGACGCAAGCCTCAGTTCCTCTGTGTCTGACCCAAAAGGTCCCAGAGTGAACCCAGAAGAGGACAATGAGGTTTTCCGAGACCAGGCGGAAGAAATACTGACAGAATTAGTTCAAGATTCTCATGAGGCTCTCCGGCCACCTCTTTCTCCGTCCCTTAGTGCCTCATCTAGCGAGACATGCCTGGAGAAAGAGGTGTCGGAATGCAGTGGGGTCGATTTGAACTCAATTGAAGACTTAAAATCTCTGAGCAGTTTTAACATTGGTCCACTAAGAAATATCCCCACAGGCGATGTCCAACAAGAAACACCTAATTCTACTGATGAAGGAGAAGAGGAGACAACGAAGGACATTTATTTGTGTCCTAGAATTGTGATCAGTTGTGAAAACTTGCCATGTTCCAACTCTGCAGATGTAGTTCCCTCAGACAACCAGCAAAGGGAACTCCTGCCCCAAAGCCTACAAGGACCTACCCCTAAGGGAGCAAACCAGGAAGCTGCTCAACAGGTGCTTGGCCAGACCGCTGCACCTTTGTCTGCCGTTTCCATGGAGCTGTCCAATCAGGACGGGGCAGCGTCTAAAGGCTGTGTTGTCACCGTGAGAGAAAAGCAGGCAGGCCGGGTGGGGCAAAGGACAGAGGGAGAAAGCGAAACAGGAGAACAGAAAGACGACAGACTGGAAAGGAACACTGTGGTTGCACGAGGGGAAGGAATCGTTCAAGGAAATCTTGAAGGACAAATCAGGATGGAAAACGACTCAAGCGATGACAGCCAGAGTGACAGCGGACTATCCGCAGACTTCTCACCACGTAGCACTTCGAACATCTCTGCAACGACTCTACCCAAAGAGACGCCGATTGACAGGGAGATCAGACGGGCCATTGAACGTGAACATAGTCTGAGAAAGTCCAGAGGGATGTCAAATACATCCGCAGAGTACGTCGAGATCCCTGTGAGGAAAACCCTTCTCGATCAGGTCGTTTCTGCCAGCTCGGACAAGTACCAAGGCTTAGACAGGGAGCTGGCCAGCAAGAAGGTGCAGCAGGAGATCAGCGAGGAGCTCCGCAGAGAACAAGATCTGGTCAAGCTGGGTAAGGTTC
>NC_084748.1:30362569-30365069 GCF_033978785.1 Entelurus aequoreus
TATATATATATATATATATATATATATATATATACAGTATAGTCGGCTTTCGGCCCCCAGTCAAATTTTTTTAGCCCAATGTGGCCCCCAAGGCAAAGAGTTTGGACACCCCTGGTATAGAGGATCTTTGACTAGCATTTTTTTCTAACAGATTCCTAAAAATACAGCAAAGCATAATTCTTTTTTTTTCCCATAGTAGATTTCTTTAAAACAATAATACACTCATGTAATATCTAATATCTATGACTAGTGTGGACATAGTCTGTCTTTGTCTTCATTGAAATGTTGTATGACAACAATTTAGAAGGTCTTTGCAGTGATATTCAACTATATTGTTTTGGGGGCCACATTTCCAGAAAGTTAAGGACCGGACTGTTAGTCTTATTTTCTATATTCTGTAGAACCGGCGTCATCTACAGTAGGGAAGGGATTCATATGGCCCCATTTTTGGGTGGATCTCGCGTGAGAGGAAGAGAGGGGGGTTATAGTAATTTTGCAATGCAGTCTGCCGAAAATGATGGAAAGCGCCACTCCTGTGGTCAAAGTTGGAATTGCCACAAAACTAATTTTAAGATACTACACACTCTACTGGCATCTGGCAACTAAAGTGGATTGTGCACCCCCCAAACCCGGATGGCGCCTTTTCATGTGTCTGGTAAACCGTAAACCGTGACAAAAGGGGCCAAATGAACTCCCTTCCTATACTGTACTATATTTGATTTTGGTGTATATATTTACCGTATTTTTCGGACTATAAGTCGCAGTTTTTTTCATAGTTTGGCGGGGGGTGCGACTTATACTCAGGAGCGACTTATGTGTGAAATTATTAACACATTACCATAAAATATCAAATAATATTATTTAGCTCATTCACGTAAGAGACTAGACGTATAAGATTTCATGGGATTTAGCGATTAGGAGTGACAGATTGTTTGGTAAACGTATAGCATGTTCTATATGTTATAGTTATTTGAATGACTCTTACCATAATATGTTACGTTAACATACCAGGCACGTTCTCAGTTGGTTATTTATGCCTCTTATAACGTACACTTATTCAGCCTGTTGTTCACTATTCTTTATTTATTTTAAATTGTCTTTCAAATGTCTATTCTTGGTGTTGGGTTTTATCAAATAAATTTCCCCAAAAATGCGACTTATACTCCAGTGTGACTTATATGTGTTTTTTCCTTCTTTATTATGCATTTTCGGCAGGTGCGACTTATACTCCGGTGCGACTTATACTGCGAAAAATACGGTAGTTTGGTATAATTACAGGAGTGTTTAAGGACCATCTCCAAAAAGGCCAGTCAAAGATCATCTACAGTTTATGACAGCCCATGTTTTGTGAATCTGCTGCAAAAATGTGAGTTTTTACGGGTTTTTTAACTGAACCCAAAAGATGACGAAGAGAGAATTTAAAATAGACCTTCAGGAACACCACTAGTACAACTAAAGAAGTTGAACAAATGACTACTGACTGCATCTGAAGTAAACAAGCTACAGCAACACCTTAGTTACATAAATCACAGTATGAAAAAAAATGGGGTAAGGACTTAAAGGAACGCCTCAGTTATGTCAATCACAAGTTTGGACCCCAGTGTTCTGTTTGCTACCAAGGTTAAAATGTCAATACGAGTTTTGAACTGAACTTGGAGTCCGGTACGTGTCATCCAGCAGTTGAATAGTCCTGGTCTATGGACTAGTGTTGTCCCGATACCAATATTTTGGTACCGGTACCAAAATTATTTCAATACTTTTCGGTACTTTTCTAAATAAAGGGGACCACAAAAAATTGCATTATTGACTTTATTTTAACCAAAAAATCTTAGGGTACATTAAACATATGTTTCTTATTTCAAGTTTGTCCTTAAATAAAATAGTGAACATACAAGACAACTTGTCTTTTATTAGTAAGTAAGCAAACAAAGGCTCCTAATTTAGCTGCTGACATAAGCAGTGACATATTGTGTCATTTCTCATTGTATTATTTTGTCAACATTATTAAGGACAAGTGGTAGAAAATTAATTATTAATCTACTTGTTAATTTACTGTTAATATCTGCTTACTTTCTCTTTTGACATGTTCTATCTACACTTCTGTTAAAATGTAACAATCACTTATTCTTCTGTTGTTTGATACTATACATTAGTTTTGGATGATACCACAAATTTGGGTATCAATCCGATACCAAGTCGTTACAGGATCATACATTGGTCATATTCAAAGTCCTCATGTGTCCAGGGACATATTTCCTGAGTTTATAAACATAAGCGAAAGAAGTTGTAAATGTTGTAATGCCAAAAAATATTGACGTAATCATAGTAGTATCGACTAGATACGCTCCTGTACTTGGTATCATTACAGTGTATGTCAGGTGTAGATCCACCAATGGCGTTTGTTTACATTTTGACGCCGGTGAGCTACGGTGTGTAGTGAAGCATGTTTAGCTATTCCTCGTCCTGCAGGGATGATACTTGTAAGAAACTTACTTTATTT
>NC_084748.1:30367569-30488528 GCF_033978785.1 Entelurus aequoreus
ATATATATATATATATATATATATATATATATATATATATATATATATATATATATATATTAAGTTAAAGTACCACTGATAGTCACACACACACTAGGTGTGGTGAAACTACTCTCTGCATTTGACCCATCCCCTTGTTCCACCCCCTGGGAGGTGAGGGGAGCAGTGAGCAGCAGCGGCGGCCGCGCTCTGGAATCATATATCATACATACATACATACATACATATATCTCATACATACATACATATATATCATACATACATACATATAACATAGATACATACTGTATATCATACATACATGTACTGTAGCATACATACATATAACACATACATACATATAGCATACATACAGCCTACAATATACATACATACATACATACAACATACATATAAAATACATACATACTTATATACTAGGGTTGTACGGTATACCGCTATTAGTATAGTACCGCGATACTAATGAATCATATTCGGTACTATACCGCCTCTGAAAAGTACCGGTCCGCCACCCCCCTGCGCCCCCGTCGTCGTCACGTTGTGTCATTGCTGGTTTACGAGCAGACGAGCATGTTCGGCAGCGCACAATCACTGAGTACTTACCAACAGACACAGTGTGTAGACAGAAAAGGGAGAACGAACGCATTTTGGCTTAAAAACTAACGATAAAGGTGAAGTTATAACACTGTAACGCCCTCAGGAAGAGGTGCTTTAAGACATGGCTAGCTAGCTAGCGGCTAAAGTCCAGCCCCAGTCGGCAGTATTTTAGCTACTTCTAAATCACTAATCCTCGCCTCCATGGCGACAAATAAAGTAAGTTTCTTACAAGTATCATCCTTGCAGGACGAGGAATAGCTAAAAATGCTTCACTACACACCATAGCTCACCGGCGTCAAAATGTAAACAAACGCCATTGGTGGATCTACACCTGACATCCACTGTAATGATACCAAGTACAGGAGCGTATCTAGTGGATACGACTATGATTGGCATCACAACATCTTCTTTCGTTTTTTTAAATATTCATATTATGTTTATAAACTCAGGAAATATGTCTTTGGACACATGAGGACTTTGAATATTCCTCCATGTTGTCCGGACTTGATCAATTTGTATTAGTTAAACTCATTAAAGGATAAAGATCTGTATTTATTTAGTGCTTCCTCTACCTGAAACAATACCCAAAGTGCTTTGCACTATACGTCACATTCACTCATTCACACACACACACATTCACCCAAGGACACAACGGCCATGGTCTAGGATGGCGGAAGCTGGATACGAACCCGGAACCCTCCAGTTGCTAGATGACCGCCCTACCATCTGAGCCACACCGCCCCTGTTGATCAATGGAATCAATAGAATATAAATCAAAGCTTTTTTTTCTTCAAATTTTTAAAGTTAAAGTACCACTGATAGTCACACACCCACACTAGGTGTGGTGAAATTACTCTCTGCATTTGACCCATCCCCTTCTTCCACCCCCTGGGAGGTGAGAGGAGCAGTGAGCAGCAGCGGTGGTCGCGCTCGGGAATCATTTTCGTGATTTAATGCCAAGCAGGGAGGTAATGGGTCCCATTTTTATAGTCTTTGGTATGACTCGGCCGGGGTTTGAACTTACAACCTTCCAGTCTCAGGGCGGACACTCTAACCTCTAGGCCACTGAGCAGGTCCCTATGTACGCATATTTAAGGTTCCGCGCACTCCATGTGGTCCGGACTTGATCAATTTGTATTAGTTAAACTCACTAAAGGATAAAAGTATGTATTTATTTATTGCTTCCTCTACCTGAAACAATACCCAAAGTGCTTTGCACTATATGTCACATTCACCCATTCACACACTGATGGCCCAAGGACACAACGGCCGTGGTCTAGGATGGCGGAAGCTGGATACGAACCCGGAACCCGCCAGTTGCAGATGACCGCTCTACCATCTGAGCCACGCCACACCTGTTGATCAATGGAATCAACAGAATATAAATCAAATCTTTTTTTCGTTGAATTTAATCGATTAATCCTTGCAGCCCTAGAATAGTCGTCTATTATAATCCACCCGGGCCTTGATCCTCAAAACCTTCTGCCTGTTGAACAACTCAGAGTTTGACTGGAACGTCCATTTTTCTCCTTCATATTTTCACATGTGCTCTTCTTCTTTCGGTATCCTGGCCACGGTCGCTCTCTCTCTTACTGTGCATCCTTGCCATGGTTTCAGGTGCTGCAGACTTCCCACAGCTCCAGACACAAGACTCCTCTCGTGGGCCTGTGGGAGTCGGGCCTGGTCAACGGACACAAGCTGGAAGATCAATAACGAGACGAGACACAGAGTATAAAAAAAAAAAAAAAACTTTTTCGAGGCCGAGGGCTGAGGGAGTGTGTTTGAAGGAAGAAGAGTCCTCCAGGAAGGTGGACTACTTTGGGTTCTGGTTGGAGAACACTACAACCTCAGAGCCTTGTGACAACTAACAAAGCAACTGTTTTCTTTTAATGATCATTAACCCTATTTTGTCTTCCATTTTTAGTTTTTATTCCACATTATTTTTGATTTGGCTGATCACAACAAAAAAGATAATGCTTAGTTTTGACTGACTTGTATGAATGTAACAAATATGCACGCCATCATACTGACAGCTGTTAGTAATAATTGGACATAGCGCTGTCCTACTTTGCTCCTATTAACAGCATCATTATTTGTGTATGCGCTCGCTAAATTGGTGTTTACCTAATGAGCTTCTGAATCAGCCCTCGAGTCCCCAGAATGCCCAAACCAAACATAATCCCGTAGGCTACTTAGATTATGGTGCAATAAAGTTGATCTGGATTCTGCAGGTGAACGACGGCGGTCCAGAGTGCACGTGCTTGAATAAAAGCGCCTCTTGTGGTCTTTGAGTCATGCAGTAAAATGTTGAACTTTGGAATGAAACTGGAGGGTTTTTGTTTTTCTTATATTGTGTGTTGTTCACAATCTTCATGATGAAGAGGGGTGTGGACATGCCTGGGAAACATCAGATCCAAACCATCTTGGTTTTGGATGTCCTCCTTTAAAGGCCTACTGAAATTAATTTTTTTTTATTCAAACGGGGATAGCAGATCCATTCTATGTGTCATACTTGATCATTTCGCGATATTGCCATTTTTTTGCTGAAAGGATTTAGTAGAGAACATCGACAATAAAGTTCGCAACTTTTGGTCGCTGATAAAAAAAAGCCTTGCCTGTAGCGGAAGTAGCGTGACGTCGCAGGTTGAAGGCCTCCTCACATTTCCCCATTGTTTACACCAGCAGCGAGAGCGATTCGGACCGAGAAAGCGACGATTACCCCATTAATTTGAGTGAGGATGAAAGATTTGTGGATGAGGAACGTTAGAGTGAAGGACTAGAGTGCAGTGTAGGACGTATCTTTTTTCGTTCTGACCGTAACTTAGGTACAAGGGCTCATTGGATTCCACACTCTCTCCTTTTTCTATTGTGGATCACGGATTTGTATTTTAAACCACCTCGGATACTATATCCTCTTGAAAATGAGAGTCGAGAACGCGAAATGGACATTCACAGTGACTTTTATCTCCACGACAATACATCGGTGAAGCACTTTAGCTACGGAGCTAACGTGATAGCATCGTGCTTAACTGCAGATAGAAACAAAAGAAATAAGCCCCTGACTGGAAGGATAGACAGCAGATCAACAATACTACTATCAGGAGACACCGAACCAAACACTGGACCTTTAACCACACGGTTAATGCTGTGCCGCCTGTCGAAGCCTAGCAATGCTGTTGCTAATGACGCCATTGAAGCTAACTTAGCTACGGGACCTCGTCAGAGCTATGATAAAAACATTAGCGATCCACCTACGCCAGCCCTCATCTGCTCATCAACACCCGTGCTCACCTGCGTTCCAGCGATCGACGGCGCGACAAAGGACTTCACCCGATCATCGATGCGCTCGGCGGCTAGCGTCGGATAGCGCGTCTGCTATCCAACTCAAAGTCCTCCTGGTTGTGTTGCTGCAGCCCACCGCTAATACACCGATCCCACCTACAGCTTTCTTCTTTGCAGTCTCCATTGTTCATTAAACAAATTGCAAAAGATTCACCAACACAGATGTCCAGAATACTGTGGAATTTTGCGATGAAAACAAAGCTTTTTGTATTGGATACAATGTGTCCCAATACTTCTGCTTCAACCATTGACGTCACGCGCATACGTCATCATACCTAGACGTTTTCAAGCGGAAGTTTCCCTGGAAATTTAAAATTGCACTTTATAAGTTAACCCGGCCGTATTGGCATGTGTTGCAATGTTAAGATTTCATCATTTATATATAAACTATCGGACTGCGTGGTCGGTAGTAGTGGCTTTCAGTAGGCCTTTAAATCTTTAATACCGACTGTTAATATCAATAAAAACATATTCAAAACATCAGAATTACTTTAAATCCCAACTAACTTATTTTTTCTTCCATATGACAAGAGCACCTTGCTTGTTTTAGTAATCCAAGACAAAAAACACTCTTCAAAGATCATGCTTACCAGAAGTACTCTGCTCTTTTTAATAATCTACCACAAAACACACTAGTTAAGTTAAAGTACCACTGATAGTCACACACACACACTAGGTGTGGAGAAATTACTCTCTGCATTTGACCCATCCCCTTGTTCCACCCCCTGGGAGGTGAGGGGAGCAGTGAGCAGCAGCAGTGGCCGCGCTCGGTAATCATTTTGGTGATTTAACCCCCAATTAAAGATCCTATGTATAATCAAAACCTTGCTGTTTTTGGTCATCTTCGATGAACATATTCCTCTGTATGATGGGAATCCTGTGCTATTTTTAGTCATCTACGATAAAAACACTATGCAAAGATTTTTCTACCACAGGAACCTGCTTGTGGAGGGAAGTGCGTCAGCGCGCTTGCAGGAGCAAAGTTCACTGCCTCTGGCAATGGTGTCGAGGGCGGGGCACCATCAGCTAGGGGCGGGGCATGTGCGGGACGGCGAGACACAGCTGGCAGGTGATTAGATTTCACAGGTGGTACGTGTTAAGCTAATCATCTGTTGTCTTTAACAGTGAGCGGCCAGCGGAGGAAGTGAGGTGGAGAGAAACTGGAGAAAAAGTTACATGGAACGATTGTGATGGAAATCTGCTTGGAAAAATAAAACTCTGTTAAAACGGCACGCCTGGCTCTTGTGACGTGATATCCGTGGAACAGGTAGGGATCGACTTCCACACTGCTGTTTTTAGTAATCACTACAAAAATGCTCGTCAAAGATTATTCGTGTGATGGACATGCCCTGCTGTTTTTAGTAATTGTCTATTAAAACGTTAGTCAACAATCCTCTGTAAGACAGCAAACCTCTGCTGTTTTTAGTAATCTACGATAAAAATGCTTTGCAAACATTTTCTATATTACAGGGACCACTGCTGTTTTTAGTAATCTACTACAAAAAAACGCTAGTCAACGATTCTTTGTATGATAGAAATGCTCTGCTCTTTTTAGTAATCTTCTATGAAAAAAATAGTCAACAATCCTCTGTATGACAGGAATCCTGTGCTATTTTTAGTAATCTACGATAAAAACACAAAGGTTTTTCTACCACAGAAAATTGCTGTTTTTAGTAATCACTACAAAAACGCGAGTCAAAAGTTATTTGTATGCTAGAAATGCTCTGCTGTTTTTAGTAATCTTCTATGAAAATATTAAAGAAAAATCCTCTGTGTGACAGGAATCCTGACCTTTTTTTAGTAATGTACGATAAAAAAACACTACGCAAAGATTTTTCTACGACAGGAACATGCAGTTTTTAGTCATCACTACAAAAACGTGAGTCAAAAATTATTTGTATGATAGAAATGCTCTGCTGATTTTAGTAATCTTCTATGAAAATCTTCTGTATGTTTTAAAAACCTTATTCAAAGATTTTCTACTACTCAGTGGCTTTGTGGTTAGAGTGTTCGCCCTGAGATCGGTAGGTTGTGAGTTCAAACCCCGGCCGAGTCATACCAAAGACTATAAAAATGGGACCCATTACCTCCCTGCTTGGCACTCAGCATCAAGGGTTGGAATTGGGGGTTAAATCACCTAAAAATGATTCCCGGGCGCAGCCACTGCTGCTGCTCACTGCTCCTCTCACCTCCCAGGGGGTGAGCAAGGGGGATGGGTCAAATGCAGAGAATAATTTCGCCACACCTAGTGTGTGTGTGACAATCATTGGTACTTTAACTTTAACTTGTAAATTACAGGGACCACTGCTGTTTTTAGTCATCTACTACAAAAAACACTAGTCAAAGATTCTCTGTATGTCAGTAATTCTCTGCTGGGACTTTTCAATTTCAAAATAAACGCCATTTGTAAAGTAACGAAGGACTTCCAATCCAATCCAATCCACTTTATTTATATAGCACATTTAAAAAAACGAAAGAAGCTTCACAAAGAGCTGCACAGAAGTTGAGATATACATACCGGTACTAGGAGAGTCAGTAATGTAAAACATTGAAACATAAAATAATAAATACATACAATACATCGAAAAAAATAAAATAGACTAAAAGCCCACAACTCTCATCTCTCATGCTTGTTTAAAAGCCAAAGAGTAAAAATACATTTTAAGATGTGATTTAAAACTCATTAAAGAGCCAGGGAAGGGATGCTAAAATGAGGGTAATGTGTTCATGGTTTTTAGTGCCAGCGTTTTGGACTAACTGCAATCGAGCGTTCATTCCAACGTAGAGGGAGTTGCAGTAGTCCAAACGTAATGAAATAAAAGCATGAATTACTCGCTCAAAGTCTTTAAAAGATAAAACTGATTTCATTTTTGCTAAAAGTCTTAGATGATAAAAACTAGATCGTACAACAGAGTTAATCTGGTGTTCCAATTTAAAATCACTGTCAAACTTAAAACCAAGATTTTTGACTGTGGGTTTCAAATAAGGCATCAGGGAGTCCAGGTCACTGGGGGGAGCATTCTGTTTGACTTTTGAGTCAAATAAAATAATTTCCGTCTTGTTCTCATTTTAGTTTAGAAAGTTAAACTTAAAGTTAGTATTATTTGCAGAGGACACGACATCATTTTGTGCAGGGGAGAACACACAGAAGCTACTACAAATAATAACAGACATGAACAAATTAAAAAGATGGTTTGACAAAAACAGACTATCTTTGAATCTCAGTAAATCTCAAATAATGCTATTTGGTTACAGTAGAAGGGAAAGTCAAACACAAATACAGATAGCCGGAGTAAATATTGAAAGGGTAAAAAAAAAATACATTTTTGGGTGTAATAATTGATGATAAAATGAACTGGAAATCTTGCGTAAAATATATGCAACATAAGGTGGCAAGAAATATTTCTATAATGAATAAAGCGAAATACGTTTTAGACCAAAAATCACTGCACACTCTTTACTGCTTGCTAGTGTTACCATATCTGAGTTATTGTGTAGAAATATTGGGAAACAACTACAAATGTGCGCTTCATTTACTAACTCTGCTACAAAAAAGGTCAGTTAGAATAATACATAATGTTGGATATAAAGAACCTACAAACTCTTTATTTATTGAATCGAAAATATTGAAATTCAATGACTTGGTGCATTTGCAAACAGCTAGAATCATGCACAAAGCAAACTATAACCTGTTACCCAAGAATGTACAACAATTCTTCTCGACAAAAGAGGAGAAATATAACCTTAGAGGAAAATCTAATTTAAAACATTTGTATGCACGTACAACACTTAAAACATTTAAGAAATCTGTATGAGGTATTAAATAATAGAATGGATTAAGTAAATATATCAAACAATGTACTAATATGATACAATTTAAGAGGTTGTTAAAGCTACAAAAAACGTCATGAAGTTATTGAAAATAATATATTATTCATCTCATTGAGTGACTCAAAACTGACTTAACTGTTTATAAAGAGAACTGTTCTATTGAGAATGAATGGATGTCAATTCTGAACAAAAGAGAACATACTTTATGTGTTAGTAATTGCTATGAAGTAGAAAAGGGGTAGGATTAGATAACCTTTGCTTCTACCTACTCCTTTTTAGACATGTAAAGAATTTTTTTTTTTAAATGTAAAATATGTGACGTATCATATTGAGAATGTATACATATTCGAAATAAACTTCTACCTAACCAAACCAAACTACTAAAAAAGTGCTCGTTAAAGATCTGCATCACAGGAGTGCTCTGCTGTTTTTTGTAATCTATCAAGGTAGATAACAAGATAACATATTTTTGGAACTATCATATTATAATAAATGTGTCCTCAGTTTGCTGCCAGAATATGTTTGCGGAGAAATGCGTCAGAGATACGCCTCAGTGGCCTCCTGTAAATTATTCATCTCCTTATTCATGTCCAGCATGACACCAATTTGGGTTATTTGGACGAGAGTGTCGCCAAAAAAGATATGTCTCCCTTTGGGTACACATCCGACAGAATGCACTCCAGGAGTCCATTTTTTCTCATCTTCACATCGCCATTTCTTTGTGTGGGCGTGTTGGAGAGGATGTACAGTAAAAGTGTGTCATGTCATAAAAATAAAAAAACGTGTGAATAGGATTTAGGACGTGATTACCATATGAAACGTGTCAAATACTGACAGGTTCCACAGTTCTTAGTTAAGAGCCCGAAGATGCGTGGAATAAAAAGGAACTGTCCTTTTTATTCACATAAGTGCAATTATTAAATGTCAAGCCTCCCTTTAGACGTGTGTCACTGACTCACTGACATGATCAGAACTGCTACATGCATTATCCAAATGTGCCATTCCAACAAATATGAGCTCAAATGGGCGGGAAAGACGTTCACTGCGTAGGTGTCGATCCCGTGGGTGCTTCGGGGCCCGAGCACCCACGTGGGATTGATGGCAGCTTTCAGTCTTTATAATAATGATTGGAAAATCAATCCTGTTGTTGTTAATTTTGTGGCGTATTTGGTCCATTTTACATGATAAAAAAGTCACAAATCATGTAGTCTATGACGAGCAAAGCCTAACCAAGATTCCATTGTTCCTGATTTTAAACTAATAACACATTCATATTGACTTTGAATACACTGCACACTGGCGAATGAATGTCACACTAAGGGTGACAGTATGAACAATGCCAACACTGTCATAAACATGTGCCATACAGTGAAAGCAAACTAAACAACAACGACAAACACATTTTGGAAGAATATTTTTGCACCGCAACACAACATAAACACTACAGAACAAATTCCCAGAATTCCCTGCAGCACCAAATTTTCCGGGACGCTACAATATAAATAAACGCCATTGGTGGATTTAGACCTAACATCCACTGTAGTGATACCACGTACAATAGCGTATCTAGTCGATACTACTATGATTACATCGATATTTTTTAACATCACAAAATCTTCTTTCGTCTTTTTTTTTATTTATATTTTGTTTATAAACTCAGGAAATATGTCCCTGGACACATGAGGACTTTGAATATGACTAATATATGATCCTGTAACTACTTGATACCCAAATTTGTGGTATCATCCAAAACTAATGTAAAGTATCAAACAACAGAAAAATAAGTGATTATTACATTTTAACAGAAGTGTAGATAGAACATGTTGAAACAGAAAATAAGCAGATATTAACAGTAAATGAACAAGTAGATTAATAATTACTTTTCTACCACTTGTCTTTAATAATGTTGACAAAATAATAGAATGATAAATGACAGAATATGTTACTGCATATGTCAGCAGACTAAATTAGGAGCCTTTGTTTGCTTACTTACTAATAAAAGACAAGTTGTCTTGTATGTTCACTATTTTATTTAAGGACAAACTTGCTATAAGAAACATATGTTTAATGTACCCTGAGATTTATTTGTTAAAATAAAGCCTTTCATGAATTTTTTTGTGGTCCCCTTCATTTAGAAAAGTACCGAAAAGTACTGAAAAATACCGAAATACTTTTGGTACCGGTACCAAAATATTGGTATCGGGACAACACTAATACACACACACCGATCACCCACTGGCAGAAATGTAGATCGGCGCCTATGATTGACAGTGCCAGCAAATAGCACACTCCCCTATCAAGTGCACGTTCTACCATACAGAGTCCGCACATCAGCACTGACTCACGCAGTACAATTACTTGAAGATCACACAAAGGGGCGAGGCTGCAACAAAGTGGTAGAAAGAGGCCGTGGAGTTCATCGACATCATTCAGGCCTCTGTAAGTATTGTTCTGCAAATAGATCTGCCAGACATTGTAGACACATGGCAAACATTACACAAGTACAGCATGCTCTGAGTCACCTCGGACATGTTGTTTTAGGGCGGGGGTCACCAACGCGGTGCCCGCGGGCACCAGGTAGCCCGTAAAGACCAGATGAGTAGCCCGCTGGCCTGTTCTAAAAATAGCTCAAATAGCAGCACTTACCAGTGAGCTGCCTCTATTTTTTTAATTGTATTTATTTACTAGCAAGCTGGTCTCGCTTTGCCCGACATTTTTAATTCTAAGAGAGACAAAACTCAAATAGAATTTGAAAATCCAAGAAAATATTTTAAAGACTTGGTCTTCTTTTGTTTAAATAAATTCATTACTTTTTTTTAATTTTGCTTCTTATAACTTTCAGAAAGACAATTTTAGAGAAAAAATACAACCTTAAAAATGATTTTAGGATTTTTAAACACATATACCTTTTTACCTTTTAAATTCCTTCCTCTTCTTTCCTGACAATTTAAATCAATGTTCAAGTAACTTTTTTTTTTTTATTGTAAAGAATAATAAATACAGTTTAATTAAATTTTTCATTTTAGCTTCTGTTTTTTCGACAAAGAATATTTGTGAAATATTTCTTCAAACTTATTATGATTAAAATTTAAAAAAATTATCCTGGAAAATCCAGAAAATCTGTAAAATCAAATTTAAATCTTATTTCAAAGTCTTTTGAATTTCTTTTAAAATTTTTGTTCTGGAAAATCTAGAAGAAATAATGATTTGTCTTTGTTAGAAATATAACTTGGTCCAATTTGTTATATATTCTAACAAAGTGTAGATTGGATTTTAACCTATTTAAAACATGTCATCAAAATTCTAAAATTAATCTTAATCAGGAAAAATGACTAATGTTCCATAATTTTTTTATTTTTTTTTTCAAAAAGATTCGAATTAGCTAGTTTTTCTCTTCTTTTTTTCGGTTGAATTTTGAATTTTAAAGTGTCGAAATTGAAGATAAACTATGTTTCAAAATGTAATTGTCATTTTTTTCGTGTTTTCTCCTCTTTTAAACCGTTCAATTAAGTGTAAATATCATTAATTATTAATAATAACATAGAGTTAAAGGTAAATTGAGCAAATTGGCTATTTCTGGCAATTTATTTAAGTGTGTATCAAACTGGTAGCCCTTCGCATTAATCAGTACCCAAGAAGTAGCTCTTGCTTTCAAAAAGGTTGGTGACCCCTGTTTTAGGGAGTAGATATGATATTATCACAAAATTTTCACCAATGTGTTTTTGTTTGCTTCTGTATGCCATATCGCAGTGTTGTACAATAGTGGGAACAACTCCAGATTAGTGTTGTGCCGATACCAATATTTTGGTACCGGTACTTTTCGGTACTTTTTGAAATCAAGGGGACCACAAAAAATTGCATTATTGGCTTTTATAACAAAAAATGTTAGGGTACATTAAACTTATGTTTCTTATTGCAAGTTTGTCCTTAAATAAAATAGTGAACATACAAGACAACTTGTCTTTTATTAGTAAGTAAGCAAACAAAGGCTCCTAATTTAGTCTGCTGACATATACAGTAACATATTGTGTCACTTATCATTCTATTATTTTGTCAACATTATTCAGGACAAGTGGTAGGAAATTAATTATTAATCTACTTGTTCATTTACTGTTAATATCTGCTTACTTTCTGTTTTAACATGTTCTATCTACACTTCTGTTCAAATGTAATAATCACTTATTCTTCTGTTTGATACTTTACACTAGTTTTGGATGATACCACAAATTTGGGTATCAAGTAGTTACAGGATCATACATTGGTCATATTCAAAGTCCTCATGTGTCCAGGGACGTATTTCCTGAGTTTATAAACATAATATACATTTAAAAAAAACAAAAAAAGATGTTGTGATGCCAAAAAATATTGACATAATCATAGTAGTATCGACTAGATGCGCTCCTGCACTTGGTATCATTACAGTGGATGAAATGAAGGTGTAGACCTGTACTTTTCAGAGGCGGTATAGTACCGAATATGATTCATTAGTATTGCGGTTTTATACTAATACCGGTTACAACCGTACTCCCAATACAATATTTTGGCAACATTTTTATATTGATAGTGCAGTATACTGCAAATCTATGATGCTCTATTCCTGTAGTGGTAACTACAAAGACGATATGATCATTTACCAATAATAACAGTAGTACCACTACAGGGCTGCAACGAGTATTCGATTTAATCGATTAGAATAATCTTCAGTATTTATTCTGTTGCTTTGATTAATTGTTTGATGAGTGTAACTACAAAACCCAAAACCAGTGAAGTTGGCATGTTGTGTAATTTGTAAATAAAAACAGAATACAATGATTTGCAAATCCTTTTCTACTTATATTCAATTGAATAGACTTCAAAGAGAAGATATTGATTGTTCGAACCATCCATCCATCCATCCATTTTCTACCGCTTGTCCCTTTCGGGGTCGCGGGGGATGCTGGAGCCTATCTCAGCTGCAATCGGGCGGAAGGCGGGGTACACCCTGAACAAGTCGCCACCTCATCACAGGGCCAACACAGATAGACAGACAACATTCACACTCACATTCACACACTAGGGCAACTTAATTTATTTTTGCAAATAATCATTAACTTGTAATTTAATAGCAGCAACACATTGCAAAAAAGTTGACACAGGGGCATTTTTACCACTGTGCTACATGGCCTTTCCTTTTAATAACACTCAGTAAACGTTTGGGAACTGAGGACACCAATTTTTGAAACTTTTCAGGTGGAATTCGTTCCCATTCTTGCTTGATGTACAGCTTAAGTTGTTCAACAGTCGGGGGTCTCCGTTGTCATATTTTAGGCTTCATATTGCGCCACACATTTTCAATGGGAGACAGGTCTGAACTACAGGCAGGCCAGTCTAGTACCCGCACTTGGAGTAGTAGCCGCACTCGTCCATGATAATGTTGCTTGGATGGCAACATTTGTTGCTCCAAAACCTGTATGTACCTTTCAGCATTAATGGTGCCTTCACAGATGTGTAAGTTACCCATGTCTTGGGCACTAATACACCTCCATACCACCACAGATGCTGGCTTTTCAACTTTGCGCCTATAACAATCCGGATGGTTCTTTTCCTCTTTGGTCCGGAGGACACGACGTCCACAGTTTCCAAAAACAATTTGAAATGTGGACTCGTCAGACCACGGAACACTTTTCCACTTTGTATCAGTCCATCTTAGATGAGCTCGGGCCCAGCGAAGCCGGCGGTGTTTATGGGTGTTGTTGATAAATGGCTTTGGCTTTGCATAGTAGAGTTTTAACTTGCACTTACAGATGTAGCGATCAACTGTAATTACTGACAGTGGTTTTCTGAAGTGTTCCTGAAGGAATCAATAAAGTACTATCTATCTATCTATCTATACTGAGCCCATGTGGTGGTATCCTTTACACACTGATGTCGCTTTTTGTTGCAGTACCGCATGAGGGATCGAAGGTCCGTAATATCATCGCTTACGTGCAGTGATTTCTCCAGATTCTCTGAACCTTTTGATGATATTACGGACCGTAGATGGTGAAATCCCTAAATTCCTTGCAATAGCTCGTTGAGAAATGTTGTTCTTAAACTGTTCGACAATTTCCGCACGCATTTGTTCATCCTTGTTTGTGAATGACTGAGCATTTCATGGAAGCTGCTTTTATACCCAATCATGGCACCCACCTGTTCTCAATTAGCCTGTTCACCTGTGAGATGTTCCAAGTAAGTGTTTGATGAGCATTCCTCAACTTTCTCAGTCTTTTTTGCCACTTGTGCCAGCTTTTTTGAAACATGTTGCTGGCATCAAATTCTATTTACTTATATACCATTTACAGAGTAATTCAACGTGTAATATTAGCAAAATAGCTTGCCAACAATATCAGTGTCACAATACAGCAATTGTTAGAAGGGTTACTGTGAAAAGGCACAGGTTTAAGGCACAATATGATACGATATCGAGATTTTTTTGGCCTATGGTATCAATGGTATCACGACTCAGCAATTGTCGCTTCTCACTGTGGTGGAAATCACAGAGTAATTTACGATATGTTGTTATATAACGTGATTTGGCCAGAGATATATACTGTACACTGTATATCACCATTCAGGAATCGTACGATAACCAACCATTGTCATGAGTCATGATATGATATTATTGTAATCATTTGCCATGTTCATTAATGGTACGAATATACAGTGAATGTAAGATGATTGCGTTTCGTATAATGATAAAATAGTATCACAATACAGCAGTGGTAATAGCAGAATAATTCACCATATGATATTAGCAAAATATCTTGCCAACAATATCAGTGATACAACATGTACGATGTCATAATATTTTCTAACAATATCACTGCAAAACCATTGTATCGTGACCACTCACAATTGGCTGATTTTTTTTACACAGTTTTTAGCAGTTGTGCCTAATAAAGTGACAAAATCCGACAATACAAGATGGCGTCGTGTGGCTTCCCAAAGTACACTAACTGACCTTATGTGCTGAATTACTGTGCACCATCAAGGCACACACACAAAGGTGAAAGGTCACGCCCCTATGCCACCGCTCCACCCTCTTTTGCGCAGTGTCTGTGATTCAAACAAAGGTAAAATAAGCTTTGTGGTATTTTTGATTTGTTTTATTTTTTTGCAGGTATGGTTGACACAGAACCAGTTTGCAACAAAGAACATAAAGTGGACTTAATGACAATCCATTGAGTTTAACATTGATATGATACATAAACACTGCCCTCTGCAGAGTAGTCGGCAAAACTGCAGCGTCAAACCTCATCTCAAAGTTCTGTTGGCTCACAAAAGATGTGTTCAAAGTACTCGCTGTGACTGATAAGCATGATTCATCATTTTGCTTTTTACTGGAAGAAAATACATAAGTGGGATTGATCTGTGTTTTTGATATATTTCATTCATCCATCCATTTTCTACTGTTTGTCCCTTACGGGGTTGCGGGGGGTGCTATCTCATATTTAATCAAATTGATATTGTCCAAAATTTAATTTTTTTTAATTAGCGTCTATATTTCAAACGCATACCAAAACACCTGAACATGTTACGCAACTTGTGTAACGTTAACTAAATGATAAAAGCAACTCTTCATGCCTGTCGCCTATGGAAAATAAACCTAAAATATATGAATCATTAAAAATATTGTGTTATAAATTTATTTTCTGTCTGATTCCAAACTTTCTTTTTTAATTCTTAAGTAAAAAATGCACATTTCCTGAAAAAAAAAAATACAGGGACACCTGAGATAAAGCTGGTGCAAGTCTTTCCTCTTTACTTAGTGCGTGAGAGAGCATTCCCTCTTAGTGCACTGCACTGTGGACTGAGTGTGCTGAGTGTGCCCGAGATGAATAGTGACTTCTGACTTTTACTCCGTTACATTTACTTAAGTAACTTTTTGAATAAATTGTATTTGTCAGAGTAATTTTAATGCGACATATTTTTAACTTAAACTTAAGTATTTTTGTTAAATGTTACTTTTACTTTGTTACATTTAATTTACATTTATTTATGACATCATTATATTTACTTAGAATATTTTGATTATTCCTTACAAAGATACATTAATTTGACCCTTTAGAGAGACTTCTTCAAGTGCAGTGGTTCTTAAACTGTTTTACCAAGTACTATCTCAGAAAAAACAAATAACATTAAAATACAGTAAAGTAGTAGGCCTAAATACTCATTAAAAACAAGGCAGAGGTTTTATTTAGCAAGTGTATTGGATATTTTTGGCCACTGTAACATTGCGCACAGTTTAAAAAGTAACACTGTGTTTGAATACAGGAACTGTACTTTAATCAAGTGATTCTTTGGCGTACCACTTGTCATGACACACGCACAGTCCGTTCCTCCCTCGTCTGCGGGAGCACTCAGCAGCTCCACTCTGAGTACGTCCAGACACGCCCCCACACGCGCTGCGCAGACAGCACCCACACGTGCTGTGCAGACCGCACCCACATGCCGCCGCAGCTGGAGACAATCATCAATCAAGACACCTGGCAGTGATTACGGACGACAGGATAAAGAGCCTCGCCGCTGACTACTCCTCGTCGGAACGTTGCTTTGCTTGCAGTAAGCTCACGTCTCTGACTTCCCACCAGTGTTCTTCTCCTGTGCTTGTTTCTTCGTACCTTGTTTTTGATTTCCTTCGTCTCTCCTTCCTCCCACAGTCCCTGTCTCAGCTCCCGCTGTCATATTCCCCTGAATCCTGTTTGCCCTCCTGATTACCCGACACCTTGCCTGGACTTTGGACGCTCTCTCCTGCACTACGACCACGCTTGGACCCCCGGACCTCTTTGCCTTCTCCCTCTGGATTTGGACGCCACCATTCAACACGCATGACAACACCCCTTACGGTATCTTTATATATTAATTCCAGCACATAGTTTACATTCAAACACATAGTAGCATACACACCCTACGTAATCATAAATCACTCAATAAATACATTGAGTTTATACTTCTGCTGTTGTGCCGTCTCCTTCCCCCCGTCTAAGACATAACAGAACGTTCCGACCAAGATGGAACCAGACGGCACAAAACATCCCCCACCTGGAACTCTGGTCCGAACTTCCCCTCCTAGAGACCTATCTGCCATCGAGTCTGTCATTCGACAACATCAGGCCCGATTTTCCACCTTGGAGGACAAACTTGATGTCGCATTTGCTAGTCTGCTGTCAAGATTGGACAAACTCAGTACAGGTCAGGTGACACCTCCCACTCCCATTTTTAGCTCTTCTGAGGCACCTGCCCCCGAAGGACCGTCTTCCCTTCGCGAACCAAAGATAGCCAGTCCTAAGATTTTTGAGGGGGATTTCGAACTTTGTCGTGGCTTCTTGGTTCAATGTGAATTTATTTTTGAACACCAACCATCTCGTTATGCTAACGATGGGGCCAAGATAGCCTTTATGTTTTCCTTATTTTCTGGACCTGCCCTTAAATGGGCCACTTCCGCCCTTAGCAAGCCTTCGGGGTTTAACTCCAATTATTCTGCGTTTCGTAAAGAATTTTTGGCTGTTTTTGATCATCCCACGGATGGAAGAGATGCTGCAGCTAGGCTTCATTCCCTCAGACAGGGTCACCGCTCCGTGGCTAAATACACTCTAGAATTCCGCACTTTGTCAGCTGAGAGTGGTTGGGATGACAGGGCTCTTTTGAGTGCCTACAGGAGAGGCCTTAATGAAAATATAAAGGATGGATTGATGCGTGACTGGCCGTCTTCTAGTCACGAGCTAATTGAACTAGCCCTCTTGTTTGATCAGTAACTTTCAGAAAGAGAAGCGGAGAGGGAGAGCGACTTCGGCAGCACGAATAGGGCAAGACCTCCTCGTTCTACCAGCTGGGACCTCACGAGACAGACAGGGCCAGTTAATCCATGTCCTAGTCCTTCCCCAGAACCCATGCAGATAGGGAGATCTCAACTTTCCTTCGAGGAACGGGAACGGAAGTTTCAACAACGCCTATGTTTATACTGTGGTATGGCGGGCCATCATATTCGCAACTGCCCATCTCGGCCAAAAGATCGGGCTCACCAGTCAAGGGGATACTGGTGAGCCATACTACAATCCCCACAATCTTTTCCAGGCAAACCCCGAGTACTCTGTTCCCTGCCACCTTGTCTTGGGAGGATAGGACACTATCAGTAGAGGCCTATGTGGACTCCGGAGCCGACGAGAGTTTCCTCGACTCAAGGTATGCCACAGAATCTGGTATTCCGTTAATTTCCTTAGAGACTTTTGTGTCTGCCCAAGCCTTAGATGGTCACCCTTTAGGGCCTATCAAACATCGCACTAAACCTTTATCCCTTACCCTTTCTGGTAACCATACAGAGACCATCAGCTTCTGGGTCCTGGATGCGCCGGTAGCCCCCCTTGTCCTCGGCCGATCATGGTTGAGTCTACATGACCCCCACATTTCCTGGTCCACTGGCAAGATACTGGCCTGGAGCAACCACTGTCATGCTAACTGTCTCCGTTCTGCTGTTATACATTCCGAAGGACCCAGATCGATATCTCCCCCTGTTGACCTGTCCCAAGTCCCGGAGATATATCATGATCTAGCCACAGTTTTCAGTAAGGATCAAGCACTGTCACTTCCACCCCACAGACCATACGACTGCGCTATTGATCTTATTCCCAACGCAGTTCTTCCATCCAGTCGACTATATAACCTTTCCCTTCCTGAGAAGAAAACTATGAGGGACTACATCTCCGAGTCCCTGGCCTCTGGTATAATCAGACCATCCAAGTCACCTGTGGCCGCTGGATTTTTTTTTGTCAGCAAGAAGGATGGATCCCTTCGGCCATGTATTGATTACAGTCAACTTAACAGCATCACTGTAAAGAATAAATATCCGTTACCCCTACTCAATTCATCTTTTGAACCCCTCACTCCGGCCACCATCTTTACCAAAGTGGATCTACGCAACGCCTATCATCTGGTACGAATCAGGGAAGGAGATGAGTGGAAGACTGCCTTCAATACTCACTTAGGGCATTTTGAGTATAAGGTCATGCCTTTTGGTCTGACCAATGCTCCTGCAGTTTTTCAAGCCCTAGTTAACGACATCCTCAGAGACATGATAGACCGTTTTGTTGTCGTTTACCTGGATGACATCCTTATCTTCTCCAAGAACCTTCATGAGCATCAACAACATGTCCGTCTCGTCCTACAACGCATTCTGGAGAACCGTCTGTTCGTCAAAGCCGAGAAATGTGAGTTCCACTCTTCTTCTGTTGATTTCTTGGGATTTGTAATTGAAAAAGGACATATTAAGGCTGATCCAAAAAAGGTGAAGGCAGTGGTGGACTGGCCTCAACCCTCTACTCGCACTGAGTTGCGACGCTTCCTTGGATTTGCCGGATTCTACAGGCGATTCATTAAGGACTTTAGTAAGTTGGCTGCACCTCTTCATGCACTTACCTCTACCAATGTCCCCTTCCAGTGGAACCGTGAAGCAGGAATGGCGTTCTGGTGTCTCAAAAGAAGTTTCGTCTCTGCACCCATCCTCGTTTATCCAGACCCGGACAGCCCGTTCATTGTTGAGGTGGACGCCTCCGATTCTGGTATAGGTGCAGTTCTCTCCCAACGCTCCAAGCAGGATAACAAGGTCCATCCATGTGCTTTCTTCTCCCGACGCTTATCACCTGCTGAACGCAATTATGATGCTGGGAATCGGGAATTGCTCGCTGTACACGAGGCATTGAAGGAGTGGAGACATTGGCTAGAGGGAGCTAAGTACCAATTCCAGGTCCTCATGGACCACCGCAATTTGCTGCATGTCCGGTCGGCCAAAAGACTGAACGACAGACAAGCACGATGGTCCCAATTTTTTAGTCACTTCAATTATATTCTTTCTTTCAGACCGGGCTCCCGTAATACCAAGGCTGATGCCCTCTCCCGTCAGTTCTCAGAGGAAACCATTGACAATATCCCGGAGGAGACTATCCTTCCTCCCTCCAAAATGATTGGCATGGTCACATGGGAAGTGGAGGGCCTGGTCAAGGAAGCCCTGAGAGTAAGTCCGGGACCCAAGGGAGGACCTCCCAACAGACTCTTCATCCCTCGTGAGCTACGACCTCGAGTTCTGGACTGGGGACATTCCAGTGTTTTCACCTGCCATCCGGAATTTCAGCGTACCCTATCCTTCATCCGCCGGCGGTTCTGGTGGCCATCCATGGCCAATGATACCCGTGAGTTCATTGCTCCTTGTAGCACTTGTGCACGTAATAAGCCTTCCCACAGACCGCCGGCAGGACTATTGCTTCCCCTTCCTGTTCCCAGTCGCCCTTGGTCACACATATCTCTGGACTTCATCACTGGTTTTCCACCTTCCCAAGGTAACACCACTATTCTCACCATTATTGACCGTTTTTCTAAAGCCGCACACTTCATTCCTCTACCTAAACTTCCATCTTCTGCCGAGACTGCTGATCTTCTCACAACCCACATAGTCAAGCAACACGGCATTCCTGTGGACATCGTCTCGGACCGTGGTCCCCAGTTCACCTCTCGGGTGTGGCGGAACTTTTGCAAGGGAATTGGGGCCACGGTCAGTCTTACCTCTGGTTACCACCCTCAAAGTAACGGTCAAGCAGAAAGAGCCAATCAAAGTGTTAAGACCATGCTACGGTGCATATCTGCCAGACAACCATCCTCGTGGTGCAAGTTTCTGCCATGGGTCGAATTTGCTTACAATTCCTTGAAGAGTTCGGCTACCGGATTGTCACCTTTTGAGTGCTCCTTAGGTTACCAACCACCTATGTTTCCTCAACAGGAGATTGAAGCTGCAGTTCCCTCTTCCCATACACACATCAAAAGATGCCAGCAAGTTTGGAAAGCCGCCCGGGCTTCTCTAATCAGGTCCTCTGAAAGGATGTGCCGCAGTGCTAATCAGCGACGCATCCCGGCTCCCTCGTATTCTCCGGGTCAACAAGTTCTGCTACAGGCTAAAGATCTTCATCTTGAGGTACCATCTCGAAAACTCGCACCCAGATTTGTAGGACCATACACTATAGAGGCCATAATAAACCCTGCTGCGGTTAAACTTTCTTTACCTCCCTCAGTCAAGCGACATCCCGTGGTCTATGTTTCGCAGATCAAACCAGTTACTACTTCCCCACTTTCTTCACCTGATCCCCCCCGCCCCCTCCCAGGATTTTGGACAATGGGGACCCCGTTTGGACCGTTAAGGATATTCTCGGGGTCCGTCGGCAAGGTAGGGGGTTAGTTTATTTAGTTGACTGGGAGGGTTATGGGCCTGAACATAGGTCTTGGGTTCCTGCCTCCTACCTTGCTGACCCATCACTACTAGAAGACTTCTATCGGGCAAATCCAGGAGCTCTTCGGCGCTCGTCGGGGGTCTCGCATAAGGGGGGGGCACTGTCATGACACACGCACAGTCCGTTCCTCCCTCGTCTGCGGGAGCACTCAGCAGCTCCACTCTGAGTACGTCCAGACACGCCCCCACACGCGCTGCGCAGACAGCACCCACACGTGCTGTGCAGACCGCACCCACATGCCGCCGCAGCTGGAGACAATCATCAATCAAGACACCTGGCAGTGATTACGGACGACAGGTTAAAGAGCCTCGCCGCTGACTACTCCTCGTCGGAACGTTGCTTTGCTTGCAGTAAGCTCACGTCTCTGACTTCCCACCAGTGTTCTTCTCCTGTGCTTGTTTCTTCGTACCTTGTTTTTGATCTCCTTCGTCTCTCCTTCCTCCCACAGTCCCTGTCTCAGCTCCTGCTGTCATATTCCCCTGAATCCTGTTTGCCCTCCTGATTACCCGACACCTTGCCTGGACTTTGGACGCTCTCTCCAGCACTACGACCCCGCTTGGACCCCCGGACCTCTTTGCCTTCTCCCTCTGGATTTGGATGCCACCATTCAACACGCATGACAACACCCCTTACGGTATCTTTATATATTAATTCCAGCACATAGTTTACATTCAAACACATAGTAGCATACACACCCTACGTAATCATAAATCACTCAATAAATACATTGAGTTTGTACTGCTGCTGTTGTGCTGTCTCCTTCCCCCCGTCTAAGACATAACACCACTAGATAGATTCTCCGTACCAAAGTTTGAGAATCCCTGTTTTAGCGGGAACGGTCACATGACACTGTTTCACCGTTTGACACCATTTCACCAATCAAACACAGCCTGGCAGACACATGACCGCACTCAATCTCCACACTGTAAAAAGTGACACGACGTCAGACTATACAGCGCAACTCTTAATATTTACTTCACAAACTAGAAAAAATAACAATTATATAATGTGCTGTCATCTGTGTCAGTAGAAATATTCACATTTCAGCCTATAAGAATTCCACTTCCAACTACAGAAAACACGTTGTGGTAAATTGTAGATGTTTTTTTTGTTTTTGTTATGCTTTCGTTGCGCGTATGCTAACATTAGCCTTATTATAACATAAGTGACTGTAAAATGTGAACTACGGTTATAATGCAAGTACCATTAAAAATAGCTACTAAATCAATGAAAAGTTACTCAGTACTCAGGGTTTTTTTCACTGAATACTTACTGTTACTCAAGTAAGGGGCAGCGTGGCGAAGTTGGTAGAGTGGCCGTTCCAGCAATCGGAAGGTTGCTGGTTACTGGGGTTCAATCCCCACCTTCTACCATCCTAGTCACGTCCGTTGTGTCCTTGGGCAAGACACTTCACCCTTGCTCCTGATGGCTGCTGGTTAGCGCCTTGCATGGCAGCTCCCGCCATCAGTGTGTGAATGTGTGTGTGAATGGATGAATGTGGAAATACTGTCAAAGCGCTTTGAGTACCTTGAAGGTCGAAAAGCGCTGTACAAGTATAACCCATTTATCATTTATTTAACTATTTGGATTCTAACCACCTCTGTACATCCGTTATACCCATGCTCAGTAGCCTTGTGGTTGGAGTGTCCGCCCTGAGATCGGTAGGTCGTGAGTTCAAACCCTGGCCGAGTCATACCAAAGACTATAAAAATGGGACCTATTACTTACCTGCTTGGCACTCAGCATCAAGGGTTGGAATTGGGGGTTAAATCACCAAAATGATTCCCAAGCCCGGCCACCGCTGCTGCTCACTGCTTTCCTCACCTCCCAAGGGGTGGAACAAGGGAATGGGTCAAATGCAGAGGGTAATTTCACCACGCCTAGTGTGTTTGACTATCAGTGGTACTTTAACTTTAACTATATTATGCTTATTTAGCAAAACATTTACACCATGACTTTGTACTCTACATCCTGTGAAATTAATTTAATGTACAGTAAGTGTGACTTCATTAGTTTTAATAATCAGACAATAAAATAAGGAGTAATCCAGTGCACTGTTTTTACAAAGTTTATACAAATAACAATTAGACCACAAATGTTTTTATTTGTTTTTATTATTAAAAAAATTTAATCCGATCAAGAAAGATTTGAAAACAACATTTTTACCCAGAATGAATTATTCTCTTATTTTTTCTTGTTTTACAACATTAAGATTAATATTTTTTTTAATGCCAGTACCACTCCAGGTTTGAACCTCCCCACAGGTAACACTAGGAATAACCCAAAAAAACCAACAATATAAAACATCAATAATTGCCACAAGCAAATAGCTTGTGTTTCAGTAATACTGTTTATTCGGTCTAATTATAAGTACAAGTGTGCCGCGTCGCATGAAAGAGGAACTTGTGAAAATTGCTTTTCCTGTCCTGCTGTGCTAAAGGCAGCGGATGCTACATAGATATACTGTAATAAAGTATAAATACACCAAAGAGAGTGAGAGTTCTAATGGACGGGGCCGGAGAACGTGGAGAGGGAGTTCCATAACGGCGATCTGGAGGTTGAGTTCCCATTGGCCCATTCCTGCACACAACATCAACACAATCACAGAGCGCAAGCTGCGAGCGAAGCCCAGCGTGAAATCATTTCCTGCACCAGGGCTTCTATTTTCTGCACAGCTTACATCTCCGCTTGGTAAAGAAAATGCATTAGCAATTCAATGCGTACAGCTGAGGTTCTCTATAAGGCAACAATTGGTAATAATTTGGCCTGGCAGTGCCAGCTTCCAAATCAGACAGATGGATAGCTTCTAAGAGAGAGAGAATAGCGTCGCTACTGTTGCTATGGCGACTGTTTAAAACATTACAGCTGTGTTTTGGGTAGTGCCTACAGAATACTTCATGCACATGAAAATAATCAGTCGTTGTTTATTTCAAGACTTGATGCTGTTTTCATCACTCAAATTCATGCTTACTCAATCAACTTTTTTAAAAGTCCCAATTGTGCAAAATTTACTTACTTATTAAGATGTTCGAACTAACAAATATGTACCCCAGAGCACTGTTTCTTAACCATAAGGCCCAATATTGTTGGGCCGGCAAAAAATATCAGTTTTTCAGCTGTGGTCCGGTACTCAGTTGTAATACACTTTTCCACCACTTGTGGCAGTAATGACAACATCAAACAGAAGAAGTCTGAGTCATAGAGAAGTTTCTTAAGCGTAAAAATGGTGACTAAAGTGGTGAAGATGTATTTTTATTTGCACTTAAATTATATTGACACTTTAGTTAAGAGACAGTTGCCTTATTAATTTAGTTTAAACATTTAGCACAACATAATTGTATGTAAATGTATTTTTCGTTCTCTTACGCAGTATATTTGGTTAATTTAATTTTTTTAATCAGCCTGACCTAAGACTAAGGTTTATGTGTTAAATAAATAATCTTTGTGATTTACACATGCTTTCATATCATGACAATATTGTAAACTGAAAGATTTTATATGAATAAAATCAAGAGTCACTCCAGCCACTCTGTAGTGCAAAATGTACTTTTTAAAGATGTTCGAACTAACAAATATGTACCCCAGAGGACTGTTTCTTAACCATAAGGCCCAATATTGTTGGGCCGCCAAAAAATATCAGTTTTTCAGCTGTGGTCCGGTACTCAGTTGTAATACACTTTTCCACCACTTGTGGCAGTAATGACAACAACAAACAGAAGAAGTCTGAGTCACAGAGAAGTTTCTTAAGCGCAAAAATGGTGACTAAAGTGGTGAAGCTGTATATTTACTTGCACTTAAATTATATTGACACTTTAGTTAAGAAACATTTGCATTGTTAATTTAGTTTATTTATTTTAGCACAACATAATTGTATGTAAATGTATTTTTCGTCCCATCTTACAGAGTATATTTGGTTAATTATTTTTTTTTTATTAGCCTGACCTAAGCCTACGGTTTATGTGTTAAATAAATGACCTTTGTGATTTACTCATGCTTTCATATCATGACAATGTTGTAAACTGAAAGTGGGTTAGATATAATTATTGAATATGAATAAAATCAAGAGTCATTCCAGCCACTCTGTAGTGCAAAATTGACTTTTTAAAGATGTTCGAACTAACAAATATGTACCCTAGAGCAGTGTTTCCTAACATTAAGGCCCAATATGGTTGGGCCGCCAAAAAATATCAGTTTTTCAGCTGTGGTCCGGTACTCAGTTGTAATACACTTTTCCACCACTTGTGGCATTAATGACAACATCAAACAGAAGAAGTCTGAGTCATAGAGAAGTTTCTAAAGCGCAAAAATGGTGACTAAAGTGGTGATTTATTTGCACTTAAACTATATTGACACTTTAGTTAAGAAACATTTGCATTGTTAATTTAGTTTATTCATTTAAGCACAACATAATTGTATGTAAATGTATTTTTCGTCCCATCTCACACAGTATATTTGGTTATTTTAATTAGCCTGACCTATTCCTAAGGTTATATGTGTTAAATAAATAATCTTTGTGATTTACACATACTTTCATATCATGACAATGTTGTAAACTGAAAGAAGATTAGATATAATTAATGAATATGAATAAAATCAAGAGTCATTCCAGCCACTCTGTAGTGGACAAGTTGGGTCCCGTGATCAAAAAGGTTAGAAACCCCTGCCGAATTGTGAGCACCAAATGTATTTATTTTTTGTAGCTAATAGGCTAACCTAGCATGATATTGCAGTCAAAATGTGAGTGTACTGTTAGCGCGGTAGCTCACATAGTTATAGTATATGCTAGTGTCCAGGAGTGTTTTAATCTGATATTGACATTGGATATCGGTCGATATCAGCCAAAAAAGTATCGGATTATATTGGCCTGCATCTAAAATCTTCTATATAAATTCAGATACAAGCAGTCATGCAGCGTGTTTACTTGTGCAAAGCTGGACAGCCAGTTAGGCTCTAAATGTCCTCCAACGAGGTTGGTATTTTCATGTGTTTCAGTGAAGTCATTTACAAAATGTAAACATGGTAGGCTATAGGCTCTTAGGAGCTAGCAGCTACACACTACCTAAGCACATAATAGCACACAAGGCCCACTGGTTGGCGATATGGTATCGTTTTGTTTCAGTCTGCAAAACGTCTTTTTCAGATACACACTCAGCCAACCCGACCCCAAGCAGTGAGAGGGATTCTAAGGACAAACTCAATTGGACTTGTATTGTCAGGATCAACTGGTTATCTGAATATGTGCAAAGGTAGTTACAAAGGTTGGAATAAACCACTAAGGTTATCTATTAATCAGTGTGCAGATGTTGTTGTTGCCAAGTGAAGTTATAGTTGCTGATTAATAATTACCTGGGAGGTGACGCTGGAACATCTGACGGTGAGGTCTGCCGAAACAATATTATCAGTCCAGTCATCCAATTCTGGAGAAGTTCATGTTGGACTCACCAACCACATGGTCCTTGCCATGAACCTGAGTCCAAAACTTTGCTTCTTGCCTACATCATTAAACAAAAGGGTCATTCCTCTCTATTTAAGACATGAATTAACGACTGTGCCTCTAATACCTTTTCTTCTTTTCCTCCGCTGCTGCTTTTACTTAAAACAAAACAAAAGACATGAAAATCACACTTAAAGTCGCGATCAAAAGTTTGCTAAATCAGACTAGAATTAAGGTTTTTGAATGGCCTTCCCAAAGTCTTGACTTAAACGTGTGGACAATGCTGAAGGAACAAGTCCATGTCAGAAAACCAACAAATTTAGATGAACTGCACCAATTTTGTCAAGATGAGTGGTCAAAAATTCAACCAGAAGCTTGCTAGAAGCTTGTGGATGGCTACCAAAAGCGCCTTATTGCAGTGAAACTTAGCCAAGGGACATGTAACCAAATATTAACATTGCTGTATGTATACTTTTGACCCAGCAGATTTGGTAACATTTTCAATAGACCCATAATAAATTCATAAAAGAACCAAACTTCATGAATGTTTTTTGTGACCAACAAGTATGTGCTCCAATCACTCTATCACAAAAAAATAAGAGTTCTAGAAATTATTGGAAAATCAAGACAGCCATGACATTATGTTATTTACAAGTCTATGTAAATTTTTGATCGCAACTGTAGGTTTGAGTTTGAGTTTGAGTTTGAGTTTATTTCAAACATGCAAGCATACAACATGATACATCACAATTTCCAGTTTCTTTTCAACATGTTCGAAAAGGAGTAGGAAGAAGCAGAGCTTATTTAATCCTACCCCTTTTCTTTACATAACAGTTGCAAAACTTTTTGTTCACTTCCTGTTCACAATTTTTTCACAATAAACTCCATAAGTAATCACAATAAAAATAAATAAATAAATAATAGTAAGAATTTAATAATAATAATTGGTGAAGTAAGTCATATTTCATATGATGAGATAAATAAGATTACTTTAAGAATGAATGAATGGATGGATGAAATAAATTGAGAATGTTTGTCATGGTTCTTCTTCTTTGTACTTTGTAAACACTTTAAGTTTGAAGAGTTTCTTGAAGTGTATCATATTAGTACATTGTTTGATTGCTTTGCTTAATCCATTCCATAATTTAATTCCACATACAGATATACTGAAGGTCTTAAGTGTTGTACGTGCAAACAAATGTTTTAAATTACGTTTTTCTCTAAGATTATATTTCTCTTTTTTTGAGAAGAATTGTTGTATATTCTTGGGTAGCAGGTTATAGTTTGCTTTGTGCATAATTTTAGCTGTTTGCAAATTCACTATGTCGTGGAATTTCAGTATTTTTGATACAATAAATAAAGGGTTTGTATGTTCTCTATAGCCAACATTATGTATTATTCTAACTGATCTTTTTTGTAACACCGTTAATGAATGAAGTGTACTTTTGTAATTATTTCCCCATATTTCTACACAGTAGCTCAGATATGGTAACACTAGTGAGCAGTAGAGAATATGAAGGGATTTTTGGTCTAGAACATGTTTGCTTTATTCATTATTGACGTGTTTCTTGCAACTTTATGTTGTATATTTTTTACGTGAGATTTCCAGTTCAATTTATCATCAATCATTATACCTAGAAATTTGGTTTCGTTTACTCTTTCAATTTCTATTCCGTCTATTTGTATTTGTGTTTGACTTTCTCTTCTACTGTTACCAAATAGCATTATTTTAGTTTTACTAAGATTCAACGATAGTCTGTTTTTGTCAAACCATCTTTTTAATTTGTTAATTTCTTCTGTTATTATTTGTATTATCTCCTGTGTGTTCTCTCCTGAACAAAACGCTGTTGTATCATCCGCAAATAATACTAACTTTAAATCTTTTGTAACTTTACAAATGTCATTTATATAGAGATTGAATAATTTAGGTCCTAGTATTGATCCCTGAGGTACACCACAGGATATATTTAGCGTTGTAGACGTGTGTTCGCCTAGCTTCACGTATTGTTTCCTGTTCGTTAGATAACTTCTTATCCAGTTTAAGACTAACCCTCTGATGCCATATCGTTCTAGTTTTTTGATGAAAATATTGTGATTAATTGTGTCAAATGCTTTAGTTAGATCCATAAAAACCGCTGCCGCACATTTTTTTACTATCTATTGCATTGGTAATTTCTTCTGTAATTT
The DNA here is from genome assembly GCF_033978785.1 of Entelurus aequoreus. Lineage (NCBI taxonomy): Eukaryota > Metazoa > Chordata > Actinopteri > Syngnathiformes > Syngnathidae > Entelurus > Entelurus aequoreus. Next base: position 30,396,250 of record NC_084748.1, read on the forward strand.
CAATTAAAGCCATTGAAGTTGAAACATTAGCTCTATATCCATATTGGTTCTCTTCGAGTATTTTATTTTTATTTATGAAACTTTCTAATCTGTTATTGAACAGTTTTTCAATGATTTTAGAAAATTGTGGAAGTAGAGAAACAGGTCTATAATTTGTAAATTGATGTTTGTCTCCTGTCTTATAAATTGGTGCAACTTTAGCTATTTTCATTTTGTTTGGAAATGTACCTGTTTGAAATGATAGGTTACTAATATACATCAATGGTCCTGAGATCTCTTCAATAACCTTTTTTATCGTTTCCATATCAATTCCGTTACAATCAGTTGAAGTCTTAGATTTACATTTTTTCACGATTGTAACTATTTCCTCCTGTGTCACATTACTGAGGAACATGGAGTTGGGATTTCGCTCTATGGTATCATTATAGTCCTCAATTGGAACTGGGTCTGGAATCCTTTCTTCCAATTTTGGTCCAATATTTACAAAATAATTATTGAAGCTTTCAACTACTTCCTTTATGTTGTCATTTTTTTAATTTTCATCTAAGAAGTATCGAGGGTAGTCCCTCTTAGTTCCATTTTTAATAATGCTATTGAGCATGCCCCATGTTGCTCTCATATTATTTTTGTTCCTGTCCAATAATTCACTGTAATATTCTTTTCTACATGATCGTAGTATGTCTGTTAACTTGTTTTTATACTTTTTGTACTTAATTTCTGCCTCTATAGTTCTTTGTGCTATAAATGTTCTATATAGTGTATTCTTCTTCTTACAAGCATTTTTTAATCCTTTTGTCATCCATGGTTGATTATTCTTTCTCTGCTTGTTACTGAGTTGTATCCATGGACAATGTTTGTCATAAAGTATTATGAACTTGTTTAAGAAATGTTCATATGCTTCATCAACCTCTTTTTCATTATAAACATTGTCCCAATCTTGCTTTTGTAGTTCAATTTTGAAGGCAGTCATCCTCTTCTCTGTGCATAGTCTTCGAAATGTCCTTTTGTCTTCCATGTTCTTCTTGTAGTTTCCATCATATATTGTAAAAACTGGCAGATGATCACTAGCGTCGCTTATAAGTAGACCACTTGTAGTGTTATTATCAAAATCATTGGTAAAAATATTATCAATAAGTGTGGCACATTGTCCTGTGATTCTGCTTGGCTTTGTGATTTTAGGAAATAGACTGATGCTGTACATTGTATCAATGAAGTCATCAATAGACTTTTGCTTGTTGGGGTTCAATAAGTCAATATTAAAGTCACCACATAAGAACATTATTCTTTGACCATTGTCCATGTAAGTTGCCTTGATCCATTCTTCAAATGTTTCTATACTTGACTTAGGTGATCTATATATACAACTGATGAATATGTTTTTGCTTTTTTCCTGACATATTTCAATGGTTATACATTCTAAGATATTATCTATGGCAAATGACATGTTTTTTACCACTTTGTAGTTCAGGTTCTTCATCACGTACACAGCTACTCCTCCTCCATTTTTGTTGGTTCTGTTGATGTAGTTTAGTTCATATCCCTCCAGATCAAAATCTATTCCTTTTTTATCATCAATCCATGTTTCTGTGACAGCAATCACTTTGAAGGGTTCGTTGATGTGTTCCAAAAAGTTCTTAATGTTGTTGTAATTTGCATACAAGCTTCTACTATTAAAATGAATAATTGACAATTTGTTATCACATTCAATGTTGCTATTATATTGATCATCTGTATAATAAAAACAACTATTACTGATTTGGGAGAAAAAATTTGTATCTGGATCTATATCATTTTCCAAATCCTGGTTTTTGTGATCTTTGTTGCAGAAATTTTTTAGTTCCATATTTTCTTGTTCCATAAACTTTGATGTTGTTTCAATAATCTCTATAAGTGTAGGTGGATGCAATCCTGAATCTAGGTCCTCTTGTTTAGTCGTCCCTTGGAACATAGTAGTGCCGATGCTGAATTTAGGTGCTTGTTTTCTGTCAGAGTCCATTATCATCGTTGTTGTGGTAGCTGTGTAAACTTTAAAATTTGTCCAGGTCCTTGATGTCATGGACAACAATTACTCTTGCTTCTGGACTTCCATTCAGCTTGATGTAGATTTTACAGTTGGCGCTCCAAGTTCCCTGGATTTTTCCCTGCCTTCTCAAGTCGCGTGCTTTCTTGGCGATTCCAGCATTACGTTTTGTGAGATGCTCATTCATGTACACATTTGTTCCCTTCAGCTTCTTTCCCTGTCTCAGCAGTGCCATTTTAGATTTTCTGTTTAAGAGTTTCACGAGCACGACTGGAGTGGCGTTGTTGTTTCTTCCGTTCAGTGGGATGCATGTTTCGATGGTATTAATGTCAATTTCAATTTCTTTTGATTGCAGAAAGTTGACCACTTGCTGTTCTGCTGAGACCATATCCATTTCATCTGGTTCACCTTCATTATTCACAGCTTTCGCATAGGATCTTGGTTTAATTCGGTGCCCTGTCACAATGATATCATTCATTCGTTTATCCTGATCCATTTCATCTATGATGTTCCTCAGCATGTTGTTGTCTTCTTGAAGGATCTTCATTTGTTTGCTCATTTCAGTGGCTTCTTTATTTCTGGAGTTGTTCTCTTTTTTTCATTTCTTTAATTTCTTCTTTCATTTCTTTCATATCCTCTTTCCATCCATCCATCAATTCTTCCAATTTTTCTATCATTTCTTCTTTAAATTCCTGGAGTATTTTTTGTAGTATCCCTTCTTGAATCCCATCATGTCCTGTGCCCAGCCTCAAATCAGTCTTTCCAGTCAATCCTTTAACTTTTGGCATCGCGGCAGTCACTGACGTCAGCGCCTCTTATGTCTTAAGGGCAGTTACTTCTTTAGCGACTTGCGGCACTTTTAACTTGTTTTTTCAACAATTTCGTACCTTGCGCCGTTCAGAGATCAATTTGAGGTGTCAGCCTGTCAACTTATATCACTCTGCGACGTCGGGATCACTTTAAAACAGCTGTAAACTCGCCGTAACTTTTGGTTGCTAGGCAACCGCTTTGAACTGCGGGAGGCGCCTTTGGCTTGAGGCTAACGGCTCTTCCGCTCGCCTTATTTCAGCGTATCAGTGCCTCTCAACTGACCAAAATCAGATCGAAGATGCCAGGTGACTCTCCTGTGGCTGTGATCGCAAATCAGTGGTCAAATCAGTGGTCAAAATCTTCAGACTTAACAAAAACTCCGGTAGCAGAAGCGGAGCTTTTTTTCTTTGCGTCCTTTCTCATTGACAGGAAGTGACGTTTAAAAAATTAAACAGAGCAGAGGTCGATGGTGAAATACCTTTTTTGTGTAGTGCGAAAGCCACCAGTGCCACTGAGAATAAGAAGAGCACCACAGCAGAGAGAGAGCCCAGAATAAGAGGCCAGTCCACGCCTGGAACATCTACACACACACACACATGAAATAGATATATGCTAGAGTATGAAGTCTTTGTATTCATGTAATATTACCTGGTGTTGATGGTGGTGGAAGACCTGAAACGACAAGACGGTCACTTTTTACATAAAGTGCACATCGCCGATAATATAGGAGGAAACTATACACTTGTTAAGCAAACTACTGAAAAAAGACTAGATATTGTTTGTGGATAAAATCACAGCATCCATTAAAAAAAAAAAAAAATTATATGCAACAAATATTGCATACGGTTTTGTAAAAAATCTTGTTGCGACACTGTAATTATTGGTGTCCCGATACTACTTCTTCACTTACAATACGATACCTGGCCTTGAGGTTAGAGTGTCCGCCCAGAGATCGGTAGGTTGAGAGCTCAAACCCCGGCCGAGTCATACCAAAGACTATAAAAATGGGACCCATTACCTCCCTGCTTGGCACTCAGCATCAAGGGTTGGAATTGGGGGTTGAATCACCAAAATGATTCCAGAGCGCGGCTACCGCTGCTGCTCACTGCTCCCCTCACCCTCCAGGGGGTGGAACAAGGGGATGGGTCAAATGCAGAGATTTAATTTCACCACACCTAGTGTGTGTGTGGCAATCAGTGGTACTTTAACTTAACTTTATATCAGATCAGTAACACCTAATATTGATATTTGATACTTTGAGATGTTGTTTAAATTCAAATACAAATAGTACAATTTTGTTTTTTAGAAAATCATGAAAAGTGAGGTTTACACAAATATTGCTGTATTTTATTGTATTCTCATTAATATTGTGTTTCATTACTTTTCTTTAGTTTAACTCAGTAAGTTTAAAGTTAAGTAGTTTTAATATAGTTGTATTGGGATTTTAGGATTCAATAAAAAATTATTAAAACTAATTTAAATGTATTTGAAATGATATATACTGTATATCATATGTATGTACAATTGTATGTAAATATCATAGTATTTAATTGTGAATAATTACATTTCATAATAAATATTATCTTGAATAACCTTATCCCCACATACAGTATGTCAGTACCTCTTGAAATAGCCAGGGGGCGGCTGCGTTCAGAATCACTCCACTTCCCTCCCAAGAGGACGCTGTACTGGCACTGGTAGGAGACCACTAGTGTGTCCTGCACCGGCACAGGGAACGTGGTCTCATGGCCGGTGGCTTGTACATGATGACCGGAGACAGGAAGTTGACCGTCTAGCAGGTACAGGTTGAACAGCGCACCTGGGTATGCGGGGGACCCTGTGCAGAGCATGTGCCACACCTGTGCATGTTGCTGGAGGCTGAGGGTAGGCACTGGCAGCTCGTCTGGACATAAACAGAGCACAGTTAAGATTAGTCAGCATGACATATGCTGACTAATATATTTCAGAACAATCACCTTTTAATATGATTCGAACGGCGTTGCTGACACTTGAATTAACCACTTCCTCTCTACTAGTGACCTGGTAGAAGCACGTATACTCGCCGTCCTGTCCCTGCTTCATCGGCCCCATGCTGAAGACTCCGGGTTGGGATTCCAAGTTTGATCCCTGGACGGCCTGAGGCTCTTCTCCTGAACCACCCCTCACCAAAAGGAAGGAGGTCTGTTTGTGACCAGACTGGACAAGGCCTGGAGCAGAACAGCTGAAGGACAACATGGTGCCATGGTTAACCACGCCACCTGGGGGATCCACCGATAAGACTGGAGGAGGCAAGGAGGGGATGGCTGATGTTGGGGAAACACCTGCAGGGGTAAGGCAACTATGAGTATTAGTGGGAACATGTTTTTATTAATTAAGTCATCAGTCCGTTGTTGGACTCCTTATCTTAGATCTGTGTCTTTCCAACCATTCATTCATTTTCTACATGTCCTATTTGGCATGGCATCTGGAGTAGAATTGGCCATTTGACTTCAATCAATCAATCAATCAATGTTTATTTATATAGCCCTAAATCACAAAAGTCTCAAAGGGCTGCACAAGCCACAACGACATCCTCGGCACAGAGCCCACACAAGGGACGTCGATGTGAATGACTATGAGACCGCATATGTGGGTAACCCCCCATGTAAGTACAGTCCCTAGTGGATCCACATAACAGTGAGAGTCCAGTCCATAGTGGGGCCAGCAGGAGACCATCTCGAGCGGAGACAGGTCAGTAGCGCAGAGACGTCCCCAACCGATGCACAGGCGAACGGTCCACCCCGGGTCCCAACTCTGGACAGCCAGCATCTCATCCATGGTCACCGGAACCGGAATAACCCGGCGAGGGGGCAAAGGAGAAAAGAAAACGGCAGATCAACTGGTCTAAAAAAGGGGGGTCTATTTAAAGGCTAGAGCAGGGGTCACCAACCTTTTTGAAAGCAAGAGCTACTTCTTGGGTACTGATTAATGCGAAGGGCTACCAGTTTGATACACACTTAAATAAATTGCCAGAAATAGCCAATTTGCTCAATTTACCTTTAACTCTATGTTATTATTAATAATTAATGATATTTACACTTAATTGAACGGTTTAAAAGAGGAGAAAACACGAAAAAAAATGACAATTAAATTTTGAAACATAGTTCATCTTCAATTTCGACTCTTTAAAATTAAAAATTCAACCTAAAAAAAGAAGAGAAAAACTAGCTAATTCGAATCTTTTGGAAAAAATTAAAAAAATAATTTATGGAACATCATTAGTAATTTTTCCTGATTAACATTAATTTTAGAATTTTGATGACATGTTTTAAATAGGTTAAAATCCAATCTACACATTGTTAGAATATATAACAAATTGGACCAAGCTATATTTCTAACAAAGACAAATCATTATTTCTTCTAGATTTTCCAGAGCAAAAATTTTTAAAAAAATTCAAAAGACTTTGAAATAAGATTTAAATTTGATTCTACAGATTTTCTAGATTTGCCAGAATAATTTTTTTGAATTTTAATCATGGTAAGTTTGAAGAAATATTTCACAAATATTCTTCGTCGAAAAAACAGAAGCTAAAATGAAGAATTAAATTCAAACTTATTTATTATTCTTTACAATAAAAAATTTTTTTTTACTTGAACATTGATTTAAATTGTCAGGAAAGAATAGGAAGGAATTTAAAAGGTAAAAAGGTATATGTGTTTAAAAATCCTAAAATCATTTTTAAGGTTGTATTTTTTCTAATTTAATGAATTTATTTAAACAGCTGAAGACCAAGTCTTTAAAATATTTTCTTGGATTTTCAAATTCTATTTGAGTTTTGTCTTTCTCAGAATTAAAAATGTCGGGCAAAGCGAGACCAGCTTGCTAGTAAATAAATACAATTTAAAAAATAGAGGCAGCTCACTGGTAAGTGCTGCTATTTGAGCTATTTTTAGAACAGGCCAGCGGGCTACTCATCTGGTCCTTACGGGCTACCTGGTGCCCGCGGGCACCGCGTTGGTGACCCCTGGGCTAGAGTATACAAAGACTTGAATCTGATATGAAGAAAATTGACATTTTGATGCACAAATTATGACAACCTACTTCGCATCTCACCCAAAGGTTTTTTTTTTATTCCTTTCTTGGCATAACAAAAACAATCATGGTTAAATGTTCGCTAGGTTGTGTTAGAACAGACCTGGGTATTGTACGGCCCGCGGGCCACATCCGGCCCTTTGCGCATCCCTCTCCGGCCCGCGTGAGGCCAATCATAAATTACAAAATAAATTTCAAAAAGTATCTATGTCGAGTGTGCAATACAACGGTGCTGCTTTTGTTTTGAAAAGCATTATTTGTATTACTTCCGTGTGGACGTATGCGCGTGTGCGATTGTGAGTGAATTGAACGGCGCAATAACTAATTACAAAATAAAGTTTAAAAAACATCTATGACGTGCGCGCAATACAACTGTGCTGCTTTTATTTTGAAATGTGTTATTTATGCCATCTGTCCGGGGGGAACCTGTGAGTGAAGGTGCATAGAGACAAGTGATGAGACGCTAAAAAAAGAAAAGTTGATGAGGAATGGCGTGTTTTGGACTGGCAAGTATTTCTTTACATAAATTAATGGTAAAGCCGTGTGCTTAATTTGTGGTACACAGCTTGCTGTGTTTAAAGAATATCATTTTAATCGCCACTACACGAAGAAACACGAGGGAATATACCGGAATGTGTCTGATGAAGCGCGCGTAAGGGAGGCTGATGCGTTGATGGTAAAACTGCAAAGCCAACAAGGACTTTTTGCCATATTTCACACCCCCAGAGATGCAGCCGTCAGGACAAGTTTCGTCATTTCTCACAAAAGCGCCAGAAAAAGTAAGGCGTTTTCTGACGGAGAGTTTATTAAGTAGTGCTTATTGGACTCTGTTGCGCTGATAATGCCCGGAGACTTGGACTGTTTTTTGCTAACTTTGGATGAGATCTGTGATGTACGTGACACCTCCAGCTGCTCTTCTTCTTACGTGGGATAACTGCAGACTTTCAAATCACGGAGTAGCTGGCAGAAATGCAGTCAATTAAAGAGACAACCACAGGTAATGACTTGTTCACATAGGTAAATGCGTGTTTGGACATGTTAGGACTGAAATGGGACAAGCTGGCAGGTGTGACAATCCAATCCACTTTATTTATACAGCACATTTAAACAACAAAATGTTTCCAAAGTGCTGCACAACAATATTAAAAACAATATTCAAATATTATCCTTAGCTCCACCAATGACTGAATAAAAAGAAAAAACAATTACATATAAAACCAATATAAAAAACAATATAAAATAAATATGATTAAAAACTATTTTTAACAACAGATGGTTGTCCAAATCTGATGGGGAAAAATGTTGGATAATGCAGGATAAAGTGACCATCAAAAGCAATCTGCTTTTGTATAAAGTTAAGTTAGGTTAAATTAAATTATTATTATTATTATTATTAATTATTATTATTATTATTATCATCATTATTATTTATCTTACGGTATATCAAAAATAATATTGAGCAAAATTTAATTGAAATATTGTCGTGTGGCCCTCCAGCAGTGCTCGGGTTGCTTATGCGGCCCCCGGTGAAATTTAATTGCCCACCCCTGTGTTAGAAGTTAAATGATAAAAGACATTTTCAGGAAAAAATTAATAAAATAAGATTTTGTCAACACCATAAAACTATATGTTTACCTCTGCCAGGATATACTGTATGTAATCGTTGCAGTTAGTTTGTTCGTTAGTTTGTTTGTTGGCTTATTCTTTGGCTCATTCGTTGAGTCGTTCGTTCGTTGGCTCATTTGTTTGCTCGTTTGTATGCTTGTTTGTTGGTTCGTTCTTTGGATCTTTCTGTTTTGACTTCATTGGTTTATTCGTTGGCTGGTTTGTTCATTAGTTTGTTGGTTCATTCTTTGGTTTGTTTGTCAGTTTGTCGGTTCTTTTGTTTGTTTTTTCGTTGGTTTGTTCGTTGTTTCGTTGGCTCGTTTGTCGGTTGTATCTTTTTTTTTCTTTCATTGGTTTGTTTGTTGGCCTGTTCATTAGCTTGTTAGTTCATTCTTTGCTTTGTTTTTTGGTTCGTTTGTTAGTTTATAGGTTCATTCAGTAGATTGGCTCATTTTTTGGTTTGTTCAGTTGGATGGTTGGTTGGTTCGTTCACAAAATAACTCAAAGTTACGGGCTGATTTGATGAAACTTTCAGAAAATATCAGAAATGGGATAAGTAACAACTGAGGTTTTATCCGGATCGTTTCTGCTTCGTTACTTTATTTTTACGCTTTTGTGTGTGCATGCTAGCAGTCCCGCATAGACAAAGAGGGCCGATGACAGGAGGGTCTACTTCGTTTCTTTCATTCCGCTATAGGTCAAATGTTATGGGTTGAATTTCATCTATCTTTTCAGGAAATGTCAGAAATTACGTATTGATTTTCTAGTTGATAATGTTTTACAATGTGTTTGCATAGTTTAAGATATTCCAATACTGTTAAATGCATTGCAAAAACATTGAGCCTCCTGACATAAAAAATTACTTTTTTCACTTTTGACACAATACTGGAGCCTTAAGACCAATACTCAATTGAGTATTGGTCGTTAACAATACTTAACCAATGCAATACCAGCACAAATCATACACAGTTTTATTATTATGTATTGTGAAATGTTAAAAAAAAAAAAAGGCTTTATCAAGTAAAACTACTCAAACAAAAAACAATAGAAGGTATGAAAAACACTAACCTATTTTAACTGGAACAAATTTATGTCTTTAATTTAAAGTGTAGTGGTAATTGTATTGCTTCATTTAATAAAGCCAAATACAAATACGGCAACAAAAGAATATCCCACACTTCACTTTTGTAAAGCAATTCTGTATAGCAGATATGGGCATCTACATCTACAAAATGATTTGCATGAGTGGCTGGACAAGACATGTTTAAAAAAAAAAAAAAAAGTTTACTGGTAATTGTTTTTTGGCGACACCTATGTTAAACAATAAATAATCTTTAAAGTCTTTAAAATCTCATAACGCAATAAGCTTAATGATGTGGACACGTTTGTTACTGGATACTTTCTAATATGCTTCTGCATTGGATAGTTTTTTTCGGTAAGCAATATGCAACTATCATTATTTTATACTTGTCTATATTGACACGTCATGTTTTAGACTGCGATATCGTTCAATTAAGGACACTCTACATATGTCTAGCTTGTGTGCAATTGCTTTCTTATAGCTGCTGTGTAGCTGCTAGTTTAGAGAAGCTTATAGCGTAACATGTTTATTTTTTGTAAATGACTTCACTGAAATACATATTTATTTAGATGTTTACTGGCTGTCAAGCTTTGCACAAGTAAATGCGCTGCAGGACTGCTTGTTTTGAGATTTTACCAATTTAATCTGATACTACTTTTTTTGGCTGTTATCAGATCGATATCCGATATCAATATCGAATCAGGACACCCCTGTTTGAAACATGATAGGACAAAATATTTGCTACATTCTACAAACCCCATTTCCATATGAGTTGGGAAATTGTGTTAGATGTAAATATAAACGGAATACAATGATTTGCAAATCATTTTCAACCCATATTCAGTTGAATATGCTACAAAGACAACATATTTGATGTTCAAACTGATAAACTTTTTTTTTTGCGCAAATAATCATTAACTTTAGAATTTGATGCCAGCAACACGTGACAAAGAAGTTGGGAAAGGTGGCAATAAATACTGATAAAGTTGAGGAATGCTCATCAAACACTTATATGGAACATCCCACAGGTGAACAGGCAAATTGGGAACAGGTGGGTGCCATGATTGGGTATAAAAGTAGATTCCATGAAATGCTCAGTCATTCACAAACAAGGATGGGGCGAGGGTCACCACTTTGTCAACAAATGCGTGAGCAAATTGTTGAACAGTTTAAGAAAAACCTTTCTCAACAAGCTATTGCAAGGAATTCAGGGATTTCACCATCTACGGTCCGTAATATTATCAAAGGCTTCAGAGAATCTGGAGAAATCACTGCACATAAGCAGCTAAGCCTGTGACCTTCGATCCCTCCGGCTGTACTGCATCAACAAGCGACATCAGTGTGTAAAGGATATCACCACATGGGCTCAGGAACACTTCAGAAACCCACTGTCAGTAACTACAGTTGGTCGCTACATCTGTAAGTGCAAGTTAAAACTCTCCTATGCAAGGCGAAAACCGTTTATCAACAACACCCAGAAACACCGTCGCTTCGCAGGGCCTGAGCTCATCTAAGATGGACTGATACAAAGTGGAAAAGTGTTCTGTGGTCTGACGAGTCCACATTTCAAATTGTTTTTGGAAACTGTGGACGTTGTGTCCTCCGGACCAAAGAGGAAAAGAACCATCCGGATTGTTATAGGCGCAAAGTTGAAAAGCCAGCATCTGTGATGGTATGGGGGTGCATTAGTGCCCAAGACATGGGTAACTTACACATCTGTGAAGGCGCCATTAATGCTGAAAGGTACATACAGGTTTTGGAGCAACATATGTTGCCATCCAAGCAACGTTACCATGCCATACCATACCATACCTGCTTATTTCAGCAAGACAATGCCAAGCCACGTGTTACATCAACGTGGCTTCATAGTAAAAGAGTGCGGGTACTAGACTGGCCTGCCTGTAGTCCAGACTTGTCTCTCATTGAAAATGTGTGGCACATTATGAAGCTTAAAATACCACAACGGAGACCCCCGGACTGTTGAACAACTTAAGCTGTACATCAAGCAAGAATGGGAAAGAATTCCACCTGAGAAGCTTAAAAAATGTGTCTCCTCAGTTCCCAAACGTTTACTGAGTGTTGTTAAAAGGAAAGGCCATGTAACACAGTGGTGAACATGCCCTTTCCCAACTACTTTGGCACGTGTTGCAGCCATGAAATTCTAAGTTAACTATTATTTGCAAAAAAAAATAAAGTTTATGAGTTTGAACATCAAATATCTTGTCTTTGTAGTGCATTCCATTGAATATGGGTTGAAAAGGATTTGCAAATCATTGTATTCCGTTTATATTTACATCTAACACAATTTCCCAACTCATATGGAAATGGGGTTTGTATTTTATACTTGTCTATATTGACACATGTCATGTTTTAGACTGCAATATTGTTAAATTAAGGACATTTTACATATGTCTAGCTTGTGTGCAATTGCTTTCTTATAGCTGCTGTGTAGCTGCTAGTTTCGAGTAGCTTATAGCATAACATAACTTAACTAAAATATTGTTTTGATGTTTACTGGCTGTCAAGCTTTGCACAAGTAAATGCGCTGCAGGACTGCTTGTTTTGAGATTTTACCAATATAATATGATACTACTTTTTTTGGCTGTTGTCAGAACGATATCCAATATCAATATCGAATCAGGACACCTCTGTTTGAAACATGATAGGACAAAATATTTGCTACATTCTAATAAAAACTACAAGCAGGGTTCATTAGCTCAAGCTCAAGACTAGATAGGACAGCTCTAGTCTGATGGGATGGTGTGGGATTCAGGTGTTTATGCCCTAAATTAGAGGCAACACCCCTCCCAGACTAGAGCTGCCCTATCTAGTCTCGAGCATGAACTGATGAAGCGAAACGGTAGCTAGGACAACCTGAACAGTCCAGTTGTGACCCATTCAATATCCTGAGAATAAAATGACCTGGATGAATGACAATCAGTCAGAAGTATACATTTCAGGAAAACACAGCTTCGTTATGGAAAACACAAATATCCACTGCAAAGGACGCTGAATATTGGGTGGATACTCCCAGACATTCTGCAGATACACCCCAAAATTGTGTTTTTTTATTTGAGAGACATGAGAGACATGACGATTGACGTTATTTATGTTTTAATGCATTCTAAATATTAAATAATTGCGATCAAAATTCTGCTTACAAAGGAACCTATGGGAGTTGCGCAATTTCGCCTACAAAGCCCTTAAAAAAACATCCAAACACTTCCATTAAGGTCTTACTGTATATAGACACTGTAAGTATATATGTCATTTAGTAACAGGCACATTTATAATAATGTTAAGCTTACGTGATGCATTAATTTCAAAAACGCATCATAACGTTTGCTTATTTTTCTTCATTACTGATTATTACTCACTGCAGACTTTATGAGAGCCGACAAACATATTAAAACATATCTTACTGTGCAAGGTCTGCTGTCATTAGGATGCCGACTGCTAGGATGTTGATATATTCCCATTTAGGTCAAAAATGTCTCATAATCCTCACAAAGAAACGGGGTGGGAGTGCGGGGGTAACAAGCGCTTATCGTGTCCTAAATGGCAGTCAAAGTGTACCAACTTGTCGGAATACCTACTCAGATTTCTTCTGTCCAGGTGAGACGTATGATTTATGATCTAGAAAAACTTACTGGGAGCAAGGAAGCGAGGAAGCAGCACACCACTCGATGATATAAACATGGGGACACAGGAAGTGATTACAGCGCCGCTATAAATAGTTTGTCTGCGTAAGCGTTTATAATAACAATATCACTGATACTTACGTAATATTCAAGTCATGAAATGTACGTTTGTAAATTGAGTCTCGTTGGGGGGTTTTGAATGGTTATTTATTGGGTTTTATGGGTGAAATAGTGGCGCCCCCATTGGCTCCACTGTAAGCTGACTTTTATTGAAATGTATTTATTTTTTAGAATCCATTAAAAAAAATCCATCCATCGTCATGTCTTTCGTAGTGATTGTGAACGATAGGCCAAATTCCCCCAAAAAGTGCAGTTACCCTTGTGTTAAGGTCTCTTCCCAGAAGAGAGGACATTGTATTGACCGTTATACACCCACATTATGTTTCAGTTTCTCCTATTTACCATTTAGCATAGTAGCACGGTGAGGCGGTTTCACCACAAACCTGCTGTAGCTGTCAGCAGCACGCCTTGTGTTTGATCTTGTGTGTGGGCGGGAGCTTTCTATACACAAAATGCAGGATGTGACAACCGCGACACACACACACACACCCACAGCGCAGAGGACAATGAGAAATTGCGGGGAGCACCTGCATGCAGCCAAGGCGGATGGGAGTGTTTATTATTTGATGCCAAATGTGCAGTACAATCAGTGCAGATTGTTGTTTTTTTTTGTTTTTTTAAAGTGACGCCTCAGCTGCTCAATGGTGTGATGTTTGGGGTAAAATGTCAGACTTTTCCAAAAATAAATCTTAAAGTTACACTCACCTCTTGGGTGCTCTATAGGTAAATATGGACTGTAAGCACTATAGAGGCCTTGCCGGTTCCTGTACAAACAGCAAAGTAATTCAGGTTCTGGTCCCTTCTTGAGTTGCACGGTGAAGTGAACCTCCTCTGAAGGAGACTCTAACTCCATTGAGTCCACCTTTAAGAATGAAGAGAGAAACACAATCAAGTAGAGTCTAGTGGAAGCCCACACATGACACCTTAGAAACAAAAAACCTTGCTGGATTGGCGGTACAGCAAGAAGAAAATTCCGCGTTGGCCTTCTGAGGCCCGACAGACCAGGACCACTGAGTCCTTGGACCAGGAATGAACAGTGAGTTTCGGCGCCGGCAGACCGGGAGAAGACGTTGACGCCCGCAGCCCTTCTAGGTAAAATAAGGGGATGTAACACAACAGCAATCAGTTTCACAAGTCGTCTTTGAGGCTGCATATGTAAGCGCGATGCAAAGCAAAGTGAAGCGCTGCTTACCCCATAGCGTTAAGAAAATGAGCAGCGGTATCCAAAGTGACTGTCCACCTGACCCAAAGTGCATCTTAGATTGACTTTAAGAAGAAAAATGCTGGTTGAAGCTGCCGCAAGCAAGAAGAGTTCCCTCTCCTTCTCTTCCTCTCTCTGATTTCTTAATACATATGACATCCTCTTGAAGGGTAGAAGAGCAGGGGGGAAGGCTGTAAACACACTTCCTTTTATGGAATCCACCACAAGTCATGCATGATATAACACATGCAACACATATCGACAGCGGATGGCGCTGTGGTGAAAAAAGCTTGTTAACTTTTCTTGATATGCAAAATAATTTTGTGTAAAAGTGTCGTGCAACAATTGCAGTGCTTTTAACCTTAGTCCGAATCACCCTCTCCTTTCTCTGGTGTGTTTCTCTGGAGACAAACTCCAGTTTACAAACTACAGACCTGTTTCTCTACTTGCACAATTTTCTAAAATCATTGAAAAACTGTTTAACAACAGATTAGACAAATTCATGAATAAAAACGAAACACACAGATACAGAGCCAACATCTCAACATCAATGGCATTAATCGAAATAACGGAAGAGATCACAAATGCAATATATAGTAAACAATGTGCTGCTACAGTGTTTATGGATTTAACAAAAGCAATTGACACAATTAATCACAGTATCTTAATAAACAAATTAGAATGATATGGCAACAGAGGGTTGGTCTTGAACTGGGTAAGAAGCTACTTAACCAACAGGAAGCAATACGTGAAGATAGGTAAACACTTCCACAGAGCTGAAAATATCTTGTGGCGTACCTCAGGGATCAATACTGGGACCAAAATTGTTCAATCTCTATATAAATGACATTTGTAAAGTTACAAAGGACTTAAAGTTAGTATTATTTGCAGATGATGCAACTGCATTTTGTTCAGGAGAGAACACACAGAAGATAATGCAAATAATAACAGAATAAATGAACAAATTAAAAAGATGGTTTGACAAAAACAGACTTTGAATCTTTGAATCTCAGTAAGACTAAAATAATGCTATTTGGTAACAGTAGAAGAGAAAGTCAAACACAAATACAGATAGACGGAGTAAATATTGAAAGGGTAAAAGAAAACACATTTTTGGGTGTAATAATAGATGATAAAATGAATTGGAAATCTCATGTAAAAAAAAAAAAACAACATAAAGTAGCAAGAAATACGTCAATAATGAATAAAGCAAAACATGTTCTAGACCAAAAATCACTTCATATTCTCTACTGCTCACTAGTGTTGCCATATCTGAGTTATTGTGTAGAAATATGGGGAAACAACTACAAAAGTACACTTCATTCATTAACAGTGTTACAATACAGATCAATTAGAATAATACATAATGTTGGATATAGAGAACATACAAACCCTTTATTTATTGAATCAAAAATACTGAAATTCCATGACATAGTGAATTTGCAAACAGCTAAAATTATACACAATACAAAACTATAACCTGCTACCCAAAAATATACAACTATTCTTCTCAAAAAAAGAGGAGAAATACAGTATAATCTTAGAGAAAAATGTAATTTAAAACATTTGTATGCATGTACAACACTTAAGACCTTCAGTATATCAGTATGTGGGATTAAATTATGGAATGGATTGAGCAAATAAATCCAACAATGCACTAATATGATCCACTTCAAGAAACTCTTCAAACTTAAAGTGTTTACAAAGTACTAAGAAGAAGAACCATGATTAACATTCTGAATTTATTTCATCCATTCATTCATTTTCAAGATAATCTTACTCATCTCACTATATGAAATTTAACTTACTTCACCGAGTATTATTTATTTATTTTTATTGTGATTACTTATGGAGTATATTGTGAATAAATTGAGAACAGTAAGAGAACAAAAGTTTTAGCAACAGCTATGTAAAAGAAAAGAGGTAGGATTAAATAAGCTCTGCTTCTTCCTACTCCTTTTCGAACATGTTGAATAGAGAAACTGGAAATTGTGATGTATCATGTTGGTTACCTTAAACGATGGTTTAGTGTGGCTGACACGGGGCTTAGGCTAAATAATTATTTGTTTAAGGGGTTATCCGGCTTAGTGTAGACATGGCTTAATAAGAATTGTGAATGATAGGCAACATTCCCCTTTAAGGTTTCAAGTCTAGAGGGCTCCCATAATTCGGTGACCACAGATGACGCGCTAGCTGTCCAAAGTCGGGACCCAGGGTGGACTACTCATCTGTGCATCAGTTGGGGACGTCTCTGCGCTGCTGATTTGTCTCCACTCAAGATGATCTCCTGCTGGCCCCACTATGGACTGGACTCCCACTATTATGTTAGAGCCACTATGGACTGGATTCTCACAATATTATGCTAGATCCACTCAACGTCCATTGCACCGGTCGACCAAGGTTTCTCATTGTCATCCCATTGGGTTGAGTTTTTCCTTGCCCTGATGTGGGATCTGAGCCGAGGATGTCGTTTTGGCTTGTGCAGCCCTTTGAGACACTCATTTAGGGCTATATAAGTAAACATTGATTGATTGATTGATTGATTGATTGATTGATTGATTGATTGATAATGATAAGTCCCATCTTAAAACTCATTTGTATACTCTAGCCTTTAAATAGACCCCCTTTTTAGACCAGTTGATCTGCCGTTTCTTTTCTTCTCTCCTCTGCTCCCCTCTCCCTTGGGGAGGGGGAGTTGCACAGGTCCGGTGGCCATGGATGAAGTGCTGGCTGTCCAGAGTCGGGACCCCAGGTGGACCGCTCGCCTGTGCATTGGTTGGGGACATCTCTGTGCTGCTGACCTGTCTCCGCTCGGGATGGTCTCCTCCTGGCCCCACTATGGACTGGACTCTCACTATTATGTTAGATCCACCATGGACTGGACTTTCACAATATTATGCTAGACCCACTCGACGTCCATTGCATCCGGTCTCCCCTAGAGACCCACTGGGTTGAGTTTTTCCTTGCCCTGATGTGGGATCTGAGCCGAGGATGTCGTTGTGGCTCGTGCAGCCCTTTGAAACACTCATGATTTAGGGCTATATAAGTAAACATTGATTGATTGATTGATTGATTAATTGATTGATAATGGTAAAACCTGTATTCGGAATGTTGTAAACAGCTTTTTATGCCTTATCTACAAACATATTCAATGTTTTATTCCTTGTTGAAGTGCATTCACCACGGTCAGGCCAGGGACCGGTTAATAGCAATAGACTGGTGGAAGTTGTTTTTGGTGAGTTATTTTGCTGATTTCATTTTGCTCAAACGCTATCTTTTGTTTATATGTGTCCCTTGTTGTTTCTTGAATATAATATTCATGATCGACAAATTAAAGGCACAAATCACACAATCGTTCCTTCAGTCCAGTGGTCCCCAACCTTTTTGTAGCTGTGGACCGTCTTTTTTTTTTTTTTTTTTTTGTCATAAAGAAATACAATCATGTGTGCTTACAGACTGTATCCCTGCAGACTGTATTGAGATATATAGATATATAATGTAGGAACCAGAAATATTAATAACAGAAAGAAACAACCCTTTTGTGCGAATGAGTGTAAATGGGGGAGGGAGGTTTTTTGGGTTGGTGCAATAATTGTAAGTGCATCTTGTGTTTTTATGTTGATTTAATTTAAAAAAAAAAATATATATATATATATATATATATATATATTATATTATATATATATATATATATATATATATATATATATATATATATATTTATTTATTTTTTAATTTTTTTTATTTTTTATTTCTTGTGCGGCCCAGTACCAATCGATCCGAGGACCGGTACCGGGCCGCGGCCCGGTGGTTGGGGACCCTGCTTTAGTCCACCCGCACACCGGAAGCGTCCTGGAGTGTCACGCGCATCTCTATGCGGAAGTAAGACGTAAACAATTAGCTTAGTGATGGACGCGAGAGAAGGAGCTTTCTTTTGTCGTTCCTGAAGAAACTCTAGAAGTATTTTGGACTCGTCTGGCCACTCACTTGTCAGAATGTAATGTTTACTGCTCAATTTGGACCATGAGGAAAAAAGTAAGAAACTTCTAATTCTAATTGTTTTCTAAAATAATGCTTGTGTCACACTCTGTAAGTTACTTCCCTGGCTCGTAAAATATATTTATTAGCAGTTTAGTTTGGACCCACACGCTGTTAAAACGCAGTGAAATGTTGTTTAATTGACTTTTTACTGCGTTAATGGTAACAACAGGCTCCGTAATTTGACTTTAGGGCAGTGGTTCTTAACCTTGTAGGAGGTAACGAACCTCACCAGTTTCATATGCTTATTCACCGAACCCTTCTTTAGTGAAAAAAAAAAAAAATAATTCTCACGGCGTGGCGAAGTTGGTAGAGTGGCCGTGCCAGCAATCGGGGGGTTGCTGGTTACTGGGGTTCAATCCCCACCTTCTACCATCCTAGTCACGTCCGTTGTGTCCTTGGGCAAGACACTTCACCCTTGCTCCTGATGGGTGCTGGTAGCGCCTTGCATGGCAGCTCCCTCCATCAGTGTGTGAATGTGTGTGTGAATGGGTGAATGTGGAAATACTGTCAAAGCGCTTTGAGTACCTTGAAGGTAGAAAAGCGCTATACAAGTATAACCCATTTATCATTAATTGAATCTTAATTTATAAATATTAATCATGAAATTATGTTATCATATTAAAGAAATACTAATAAAGATATATTTTACAGACAGAAAGTTACAGGAATGTACGCATGATCCCATGTTTACATCTCATTGTGCAACATGTGAATGTTTAAGTGGGAACTAAATGCGATATCTGAAAGGGCTACAAATTATTTCCAAAGCAGGACCCCCACCCAGACATAAAATACAAGTACACAGCTCCTGAAAAAACAATATGTTTTGTTATTGTCATCGTAAGTGGGCCAAAACACTTATATTAGAAAATTATCTCATGGAAATGACTGCTGTCATTTGATTATAATAATAAAACATTTAACTTGTTATTTAGTCAGGTTTGGGACAGGTGTGCTGCTGGTGTGGCCACAGTGAATGTGCACGTCTGACGTCGCTCACATGTGCTCCACTGAATGCTCAAGGAGTTTTTGCGTTTGCTCACGCGTATGGAAAATTAGAGGGAATATTGTTTGGGGGTATCCATAATACGCCGATAGGGAAAAGTTCTTATTTACACGATGAGTCGGGTGTGTCTTGACCTCCACGGTGGAGGCTCCGCCGAACCCCTGAGGCCGACTCACCGAACCCATAGGGTTCGATCGAACCCAGGTTAAGAACCACTGCTTTAGGGCCTATGCTTTGTTATATTGCTTCTATACATACTGTAAATGTACAGTAAGGGGAAGTAACTAATATTGTTCAATGCAAAAGGCAGTAGATGCACCACTTTGCAAATATCATCAACATCACCCACATTCTTTATGTGAGACAAGAACAGGTGTCTTTCTCTTTTCTGTACATTATAATTAGTGAACAACTGCTAGTAAGAGGCAGCTAACAATGCAGTTTATCAGGATACAATATATTTTGCCTATAAAGCGCTCTAAAAACCATCCAAAAACCTCCAATACTGTTCAAGCTGCAAATATGTATGTAATTTAACAGGCACATTCATGATAACATGTAATAGTTACAGTATTTTGGTCACTTTTAAGGGGACCGGTTCTGCAAAACCAAGGTTTATCATCTATAGGTATCTGTTTTTGTGAATTTTGACCTGCATAACACCCGAAATTTTTAAATCAAGCCATGGAGGTATGGCGGATATATTTATACAATAATCTTGCCTTCCATACCTACACACTAAAAAGGCTGGGTTATTTTGATAACCCAATTTATGAGTTGCGAGTGTTGGGGGAAATTTTGGAGTTATTTTTACGAAGGGCAATCCATTTTTTGGGTTATAAGGGTATTATTTTAACTCAATTTCTGGGTTTTCAAAACTATGAACTAGAGATGTCCGATAATGGCTTTTTTTGCCGATATCCGATATTCCGATATTGTCCAACTCTTAATTACCGATTCCGATATCAACCGATGCCGATATATACAGTCGTGGAATTAACACATTATTATGCCTAATTTTGTTGTGATGCCCCGCTGGATGTATTAAACAATGTAACAAGGTTTTCCAAAATAAATCAACTCAAGTTATGGAAAAAAATGCCAACATGGCACTGCCATATTTATTATTGAAGTCACAAAGCGCATCATTTTTTTTAACATGCCTCAAAACAGCAGCTTGGAATTTGGGACATGCTCTCCCTGAGAGAGCATGAGGAGGTTGAGGTGGGTGGGGTTGGGTTTGGGGAGAGTCTGCTGCATTATGCTCACCTGCTAAACACCTATCTGCTCACCCCACCGTCTCTCCTCTCTGCCTGCCTGAGCACTGACTACATGTGCTCTGAATACGCACTGCTGATTGGCGTTACCGCTCTGCGTGTAATCAATCAGATGGTTCTGTGGGTGGGACAATGCTGGGTGCTGCAGGGACGTACTGACAGAGGCAGAGGCAGGACTAAGCGGAGCAGTTTGTTAAGACTTTAGTTGGCGGTGGCTCTTTGTTGTTAAGGCGGCCGCCTTAACGACAAAGCGCTGTAGGAAACCCTGGGTTATCTATTCCTAAACATTTCAAATAAGAACATAAAACAGTCACTTACAATGTCCGCTCTCACTGGTATGCTGACTGACAGGATGGTTGTATCTTTCAGCACTTGTGCTCTCATTGGGCTAAAAAACTGTGTATAATCCTCACCCTTTAGATAATTAAATGCTTCCTAGCGATGTTACGGTGGTCATATGCTGCATTCTATTTGTTGAGAGCCAGCGTGTGGATTTTCACAGTTGAGCGATTTCTCATGCTTGGTGCCACAACCTTCCACTATACTGGTGCGATGCATGATTTATAATCTAGCATTACCTTTTCTTAACTCAAAGGCAATGTAAAAGTAGCTCAAGCTCCTTATTTATTTTATGGCAGGTCACAACCTATGATATTCACAGCTCAAGCTAGCTAGCCACTAATGGTGGTCAGAGGAGCGGAATAGATTAATCCAACTACCCACATTGTTAGCCACCTTGTACTAGCAGTTTTTCACTATTTAAAATGCACAGGAAAGAAAAATGCATGTTTTTTTCTCTCACATAGGGTTTGTGGATGATGAGCAAAATTTTTCTAATTTCCCAAAAATGTTGATGCAACTGTAATATTGACTTAATTGTCAGTCATACGGCAGTATTTGCAAATCCAAAGTATTTATAAGCTTTTGTTAGTAGTTGTGCCTCAACACACAGTCATTAGAAGACTTATCTATGAAGGCTTGAGGAGTTTAATCCAATAACATGTATGTTAGGTCAATTTGATCCAATTATTAAATGACCATGTCTTTTTCAGTTGGATTTTGGTTTTCGTTTTTTCAGCATTCCACATTGCCGGAGCTGTGTCCTTGCACTCACGCTACATGAACACCCACAGTTTGTGTTGTGTTCACCAGCAAGAGAGTTGTACAGCTACTGATTAACTCCATGGGGAAGCCTCCCACAAATCTGAGAAATGGATATATGAATGTGTGTGTGTGTGTGTGTGTGTGTGTGTGTGTGTGTGTGTGTGTGTGTGTGTGTGTGTGTGTGTGTGTGTGTGTGTGTGTGTGTGTGTGTGTGTGTGTGTGTGTGTGTGTGTGTGTGTGTGTGTGTGTGTGTGTGTATAGAATATACTTTTATGTATCCCACAATGGGGAAATTATGTTGGTGCATTGCAGATTTTTACATACAGTAAGTAGCAGAAGTAAATCATATTGAAAACAAAACATTTTTAATAAATGCTACATTTTTTTTGTAGTATTTGCTGTTTTTGCTTGTAGTCCTTCTTAAACCTCCTGATCTTATATCTAAGATCCCACTGGACTGTTCTCAGCTCCTCCAGAGGTGAAAGCCCTCCTCTTCTCGTTCAGTAGAGCTTTCAGCTCAGTGGTGTGTGTGTGTGTTTGCGTGCGTCTGTGTATGTGTTAATGTGTGTGTGTATATATACACTACCGTTCAAAAGTTTGGGGTCACCCAAACAATTTTGTGGAATAGCCTTCATTTCTAAGAACAAGAATAGACTGTGGAGTTTCAGATGAAAGTTCACTTTTTCTGGCCATTTTGAGCGTTTAATTGACCCCACAAATGTGATGCTCCAGAAACTCAATCTGCTCAAAGGAAGGTCAGTTTTGTAGCTTCTGTAACGAGCTAAACTGTTTTCAGATGTTTTCATATATATATATATATATATATATATATATATATATATATATATATATATATATATATATATATATATATATATATATATATACGTATATTTATATATATATATACGTATATTTATATATATATACGTATATTTATATATATATATGTATATATACGTATATATATACGTATATATATATATATATGTATGTATATATATATATATATATATATATATATATATATATATATATATATATATATATATATATATATATATATATATATATATATGTATATATATATATATATATATATATACGTATATATATACAGTGTTGGGACTAAAGCGTTACAAAGTAACGCGTTACTGTAACGCCGTTAGTTTCGGCGGTAACTAGTAATCTAACGCGTTATTTTTTATATTCAGTAACTCAGTTACCGTTACTACATGATGCGTTACTGCGTTATTTTACGTTATTTTTTATGTAGTATCGGCTAGAAACAGAAGATCTGAGTGTGTTTTATTGCAGCGCCGTCCTTCTGAATCTCTTGTGTCACACGGAGGAGCCGCGCTGGGTGTGTTTGTCTGGGTGTGGGAAGGAGGGAGGGGAGGGGTGCACGCAGCAGCATTGGTGAGGGAGGGGCGGAGACAGAGAGAGCGAGAGAGTTGTTAACGCGCATGCGTCGCCAGGCTCAGCTTTTTATCGATAGATTTATCAGATTACATTTTTTATTATCTATAGCAGGGGTGTCAAAAGTGTGCCCCGTAGGCCATTTGCGGCCCACAGCTAATGTTTTAAAAGCCCACAGCACATTCTAAAAATACTATTAAAATAAACAAAAACATAACAAAAGTGAAATAAAAAAGCTTAAAGGTGAAATGTAATTTAGAAAAAGTTGCAATGTTGACTAATAAAACAAAGCTGTTTTTTTTCTTTCAAACTGCCATTGCTCAAAACATAATATTGAATCAAAATCAATGTTATTATGAATTATAGTACACACACTCTGTCAATTCTCTTATATACTATTTCATTCTAGACTTATAGAGTGTTTGATTATCACATCACTCTAAATGTATAGAATATAAAGTTCACAAACATAAAGAGGGATCCTATTGGGCCAGGCCAATATTTTCTTATCTCTAAACTAAAACTGGGGAAATGTTTAGAGTGTTCTGGGCTTCAGACATGATTTTATTTCAGAATTCCTTGAGAGAAAAAACGCCTGGTTAGGCTTTGGTATGTAAAAGTAAAGTTAAAGTACTTATTTGGTTTACAGCTATGGTGTTATTATGCTGTTTGTTACTTATGTATGTTATGTTGCAGCTATTTAAAATAGTTTTGTCAATTTGTTCTGGCCTGAAATACGTTGGCCCTTTGAAACATATCTTTGTTTTTGTGTGTTGTATGTAGAGCACATTGCTTAGCAGAGTTCAGTGATGCAAATGCATGTCAAGTTGATCAACAGATTGTATTATTCTGCAGTGCAATAACAGTACTGAAATGAAGGCTAAAAGGGCATTAATGGGAGCTTTAAAAAAAAAAGAAAAAAAAAATAAGTAACTAAATAGTTACTTTTCACAGTAACGCATTACTTTTTGGTGTAAGTAACTGAGTTAGTAACTGAGTTACTTTTGAAATAAAGTAACTAGTAACTGTAACTAGTTACTGGTTTTCAGTAACCAACCCAACAATGTATATATATACGTATATATATATATTTATATATATATGTATATATATATATATACATACGTATATATATATATATATATATATATATATATACATATATATATATATATATATATATATATATATATATATATATATATATATATATATATATATATACATACATATATATATATATATATATATATATATATATATATATATATATATATATATATATATATATATATATACGTATATATATATATATATATATATATATATTATATATATATATATATATATATATATATGATTATATTACATCCGGAGATGCTTTCCTCTTCATTCACCTTAGGTGAATGGAGCCTTGGCCAGGAGGACTTGATATCATCAGATGGTATCCAGCGGTCATTGGGTGTTTCGACCCTGAACCATAACACCCTACCGCTAGTGGGCCGGCAGTGGTGGCCAAGTCACTGCCTATCTCCTCCTCCTGGCTTCCAGCTCATCTCATCTCTCCAGCTCCATAACCAGCAAGAGGCTCTCTCTGCTGCCTCCCCCATCCTGCTAGCTGCTGTCTTTCTCTCCTTCCCTGTTATTCCCAAGGCTGTGAGCATTCTCCATACCGACTGGGCAGGGAATCCTCTGCAGCCGACCTCGACCGGGAACAGCCATGCCTGCCATCCTTTTCCCCTGCAGTCATTCAAAAGGTCCTGGTATTTGGCACTTTTCCTTTCGAAGGCTTGGTCGCACCCTTCTTCCCATGGGACTGTGAGTTCTATGAGAATGATCTTCTTTGCCTCTTCAGACCACAGCACCACATCCGGTCTCAGGGTTGTCTGGACAACCTGGGGGAACTGAAGCCTTCTTCCCAGGTCTACCTTCATGTCCCAAGAACGGGCCATTTGCAATAGGCTCTTCCTTGATGTTGCTGTGGTTGGTGGCTTTTCTCCCTCCCTCACAAACTGGATTGATGTTGTTCTCCCTTGTGGTTGCCGTTTCTTGCATCTCTGCTGCTCCAGGGTGTTAGCCAGTGTCATGAGCACCTTGTCATGACGCCATCTGTATCTCCCTTGGGTGAGTGCTGTTTTACACCCTGACAAGATGTGCGCCATGGTACCCTTCTGTCCGCAAAGCTTGCATAGTGGATCCTCTCTCATCTGTGCAAGTTTGTTGGAGTCAGGAGTGTGTCATACACTGATCTCAGCAAGAAAGAGATGCGGAATGGTTCCAGCTTCCATAGATCCGCCCATGTGATCTTTTTCTTGGGGAGGTCCCATTTGGTCCAGGCTCCCTGGGACGCTAGTTCCACTGCTCTGGATTTCCGACCTTCCTCTTCCAGGTTTCGTACTTCCTCCTGGATCATAGCTCTTCTTTCTCTGGGTTCTGCCTTACTCCACTGTTGGACATGGGAAGTTCCAAGACCCTGTCTTCCTGTGCATGGCGTTCCTATGATGTCACGTAGCCTCAACATGCTCTCAGCTTGTGCAACAGATGTGTCAGCTGCCCACTTGCGTCCTGATCTTGTAGTGACGCCTGCGTGTCTGACTTGTTCGTCCTGGGAGTCTCTGTATGTCATTAAGACTCTGCACTTTGCTACCTTGAATTCCTCCACCACGGATGACAAGGGAAGCTGGAACTGTCCTGATCTTATGTAGAGGCCTACTGATGTGAAGCTTGGAGGGATTCCCAGCCATTTTCTGAGGTACTTATTGACCTTTCTCTCCACTCCTTCTACGCATGTCATAGGGATGTCATACACCGTCAACAGCCACATGAGTCTTGGTAACAGTCCATGTTGGTAGAGCCATATTTTGAATTTACCAGGGAGTCCTGATTTTTCAATCCTCCTCAGCCACTCCTCTGTCTGCTTCTCTGTACTGGTGATGTTGTTCCTGTCAGTAAGTGAGCTGTCAAACCACTTTCCAAGGCACTTTATAGGGTTCTCCTCAATTGATGAAATCACTTCTCCTTGCACTTGCAGCTTGAACCTGTTCGTCAGTTTACCTTTCCGGATAACCATGCTCCTTGTTTTTTTGGGCTTAAACTTCATTCTGGACCATGTTGCCATGTGGTCCAGAACTGTTAGCACCCATCTCGCCTCCACATGGGTTGTGGTCGTCACGGTGAGATCGTCCATGTAACCTCTTATTGGGGGTTGTCGAATGCCTGATTCCCTTGCTGGTCCTCTGGCTTCTTTCCCAGCAGCTGTTATGAGGAGGTTCATACCCATGATGAAGAGGATGGGGGAGATTGTGCATCCAGTTACGATTCCCTTTTCCAGGTTTTGCCACTGAGTTGTGAAATTAGCTGTTTTGAACCGTATCTGGATGCCTCCAAAGTAGCTGGTTATCATTCCCTTGATGTGCAGAGGGATGTGGTAATGGTTTAGTGCAGTGTGAATGAGGGTGTGAGGGATTGCTCCGTAGGCG
Source organism: Entelurus aequoreus (assembly GCF_033978785.1). Taxonomy (NCBI): domain Eukaryota; kingdom Metazoa; phylum Chordata; class Actinopteri; order Syngnathiformes; family Syngnathidae; genus Entelurus; species Entelurus aequoreus. The sequence continues at coordinate 30,423,126 of NC_084748.1, forward strand.
TTAGCCAGATCGAGCCAGACAACAGTCAGGTTGCCTTTGCTTGCTTTGGCCTCCCGGATCATCTGACTGAGAACTCCGGTGTGTTCCAGGCATCCAGAGAAGCCTGGAATTCCACCTTTCTGGATAGAGGTGTCAACATATCCGTTCTCCGTCATGTATAAGGGCATCCTTTTTGCCAGTACAGAAAAGAAGATTTTGCCTTCTACGTTTAGAAGTGATATTGTACGGAATTGATTTATGGTTGAGGAGTTCTCTTCCTTTGGCACAAAACAGCTTTCTGCCCTCTTCCAGCATGGTGGAATGGTGCCCTTTTTCAAGATCCTCCGGAACAGCATCCACAGCCTCCGAAGGAGCATCTGGCATTTCTTATACACCTTATAGGGTATACCACTGGGGCCGGGGGCAGATCCTGTTCTGGCCTTTTTCACCACCTCTTGGATTTCCTTCCAGGATGGTTCACTGATGTTGAGCTCCTTTCTTGGTTTTTCCAAGCTGTCGATGTTATGGTTGGCACCCAGGGCCTGGTTTTTGCAGGTGTCATTGTGGGTTTCCCTTAAAAACGCCTCCACATCTTCCCTCGAGCTGGTCAGCATTCCGGATTTTGCTTCACCCAGTAGTTTCCTGGTGAATGTGAAAGGGTCTTTGGTGAACTGTGCTCTTCTGTTCTCCCTCTCCTTCCTCCTCTTCCGAATGCTTTCTGCTCTACGGAGTCTACAAAGACGTTCCCGGAGTTGCCTTGTCAGATTCTTGATGCCTTCCTTTTCCTCGACTGCGGCTCTTTTGAACTGTTTGTTCAGAGTTTTAATTTCCTTCCTTAGGCGATGGATTTCTCTTTCTCTTCTGCTTGGCTGATGCGCCATTTTGGTGTTAACCTTCTTGTCCTCCATCCCAAAACGCTCCCTTGCCAGATTGTACGTTATTGTTGTGAGTGTATTGACTTTCTGTTCAGCTGTTCCTGCTAGTGTGGCTTCTAGCACTTTGTCGATGTCTTCATCTAGTTGGTTCCATTCTTTGGTGTCACTCATCTTGGGCCACTTAATTCGTTCTCTCGCAGGGTGGGTTTGGCTCTCTGAAGAGGTATGGGGTGGATCCCGCCTGAGGTCTTGAGGTGGCACAGGTGCTGAGAGATCTCCAGTGCTGTGGGGCGCTTCCTGCCTGGAGCTCTCCTGCGTCTCACCAGGTGCTACCGCTGTGCGCTGCACCTGTGTCCCCCCTTTTCCACATGTGGTCCTGGCTTGGTGTATTTTAAGCCCTCTTGTGTTTTTGCAGGTCTTTCCGCAATGACACTTTACCTCCAATACCTCTCCAGTTATTGTTGTTTGGGTGAGCCGTCTCTTTGTCCGTGATCCATTCCTGGCCGTTACCGTTGTGTCCGTCCCATTGAGTCTCTCATCCTCCCCCCCTCTCGGGCGACTCTGGGGGTATTGCTCATTGTGTATATATACATATATATATATATATATAATATATATATATATATATATATATATATATATATATATATATATATATATTTATATATATATATATATATATATATATATATATATATATATATGTATGTATATATATATATATATACACATATATATATATATGTATATATATATATATATATATATATATATATATATATATATACATATGTATATATATATATATCTATATATATATACACATATATATATATACATACATATATATACATATATATATATATATATATACTGTATATATATATGTATATGTATATATATATGTGTGTGTGTGTGTATATATGTATATATGTGTAAATGTATATACATGTATGTGTATGTATATATATATATATATATATACATATATATATATATATATATATATATATATATATATACATATTTATGTATATATATGTATATATATATATATATATATATATATATATATATATGTATATATATATATATATATATATATATATATATATATATATATATATATATATATATATACACAGTATATGTGTGTATATGTATATGTGTGTGTATATGTGTGTGTGTATGTGTACAGAATAATATACTTCAGCTCATACAGCTTAATTTAAATTTAGCAGGTCCAGCTTACTGCTCTATTAGGTGGTCTACGTGTGACACAAAGAGCGTATATACAGATACACATGCTCAAGCATCCCTTCTTAAAAAGTGCTATGCTGCACAAACTATGCAGTTATCCTAAATGTGTAAATACGACAGGCTCCTTTACTTGGAGATCCACCGCAACCTATGCCCTGCCCTCATTTATTGTCCTGTAACCTCCTCTACGACCTCAAAAATATCTAAAGATAACTCACTGTAGCGCACATCACTTTGTGACCCACTTAAGCTACACGGGTGTGGAATGAGCCATTTTGAATGCAGACTGTACTGTTTACTTTTTGTTTTTGTCCGACATTAAAGGCATATTTCAACCCTAATTCTACTTGAGCACAAAATGCAATCAAACGTTGTGTTTATGCTTGATATGTTCTCTCTGCGTAGCTCTGTTCTCTTTGTTTGGGGCTCAAACCGAGCGTCTCTGTTTAACCAGGTCAGCTTATCCGCTGACTTGTACGGCGCAAACCAAGACGCAGGAATGAAGAGATCCCACACTGTGTGACCTGGCAGGAATAACAAGATGTTTATTCACATTTGAGTGTAATTAAAGTGTCCCAATGTGTGAACGACAAAGCAGGATGCTTCTATTATTACCCAACACACTCCAGTTTATCCCTGCAGTCTACTGTTATAATACTCTATTATTTATTGTGGAATACAGTTAATGGACCACGGCGGTTGCTATGTTAAGTTCTGCAACCTCCATTTCAACTCTCAAAGTGACTGCTTCTATTATTTACATCAGTTTGACGCTGCCCACTTTACTGTATTGTTTTGTTTCTTTGTTGTTGAGTTTGTTTGCCAGCTTCAGAGAGTGTGAGGCTTTTTAACAATTTATGGTTGCGGTTCTTGGCATTAATCTGCTCCTATGCAGTCTAGTAATAATGTTCATTTTTCTTACAGGTTTTGTTGGCGTTCTGAAAAAGACAAGTGGAGCACAATTCATTACAGCCCTATATGATTCTGCTGGTAATAACTTAAGGTAAAGTTAGGTTCATAATGTCCTGTTTGACTCAATGTTTATATTCTTAAAATTATGCTTAGATAAAAATGTTCACACAAATCTTCACAAGGCGTCACCTGTTTCTTGCACATTTGATAGTAGCAATGATGTTACCAGCGTAAGTCGCATCATAATTTGAAAATATTAATGATTAGATTTTAAAAAGGTCTTCATCATCCCCGACAAGGCAGTTTGTTTGTTTTACTGTTGATTAAACTAATTAAATGTTTTTTATGATCATCTTATTTATGTATTTCATTTTAATTGCTTAGTATGTTAGTAACATTCTTTAGTTTTTAGTAAATATGCTTTTTAAACCGGCAAGTTAAAAATAAAATTTTAATAACATTTTTTTTTGCCATATCGGCCTGCCCCTATGACAAAATAAAGTTTACACATCTGGAACACATCATGCAACCATATTTACTGCAACACAACATCAAAGAAAACACCTACACATGAACATACACACCAACCTACAGAACGTAAGGCATGCTGGCTATCTAGCAGTACTGTTTACCAACACCCTACCTACACTACGTTCACGCCCCAGGGTAGAAAGTTTTTTTCTGTATGTAGTCATTCATGTTACAAACAAAATGTGAGTGCGATCTGACCCGCCTGCAGACATGACATCATGACTTCGCATGTGCCGCAGTGTTTACGAAAATAAACATGGCTCCAATTCTAGTAGGTCTCAGTCCTGGTGCATTTATGGTAGTTGCCTAGTCTATAAAATCCGCTACACCTCCCTGATACCGAAGTACATGTCAACCAATTCATTAACGTAAATGACCGCCATAACCACAACACCAGGGGGAGCTCCACTAACCACGTTAAACCCAGATTCCGATCTAACAAAGGTCTTAACTCATTCTCTTTCTATGCCACATCAATGTGGAATACGCTCCCAACAGGTGTAAAAGAAAGGGCATCTCTATCCTCCTTCAAAACCGCAATAAAAGTACACCTCCAGGCAACTTCAACCCTAAACTAACACCCTCCCTGGATTGTTAATAATCAAATGTAAATAATCAAATGTAGATACTTTTTCTTATGCCTTCTGATCTCTCTCTCTCTCTCTCTCTCTCTCTCTCTCTCTCTCTCTCTCTCTCTCTCTCTCTCTCTATATATATATATATATATATATATATATATATATATATATATATATATATATATATATATATATATATATATATATATATATATATATATATATATGTTATATATATATGTATATATATATGTATATATATATATATATATATATATATATATATATATATATATATATATATATATATATATATATATGTCCACTACTTGCTGTACATATCCTACCAAGTCAGACCTACACTGTTTCAATGTCCATTTCTCTGTTCTCAATTGTTGATGACTGAAGTGATGATAACAACCAAACCTAAATAGTTGACAATTGAGCAAAAAACAAGTGAAAATAATATGTTTAAGGAACTCACATCAATGTTCCACCATTCCAATCTGACTGCTCGCCCACAGACACACTCTACAAACATACATTGAAGCCAATTATCCCGTAAAACTGCAAGAGCCAAAATACGTGTCCTCTTTTTTCTTAATCTTCTACGCACAATTGTTCGGTTCAGAAAATTTTGTCTTTAATTGCACAAATCCTTGATTTTGCCACAAATGCGCAAGTACTGAGACCGACTAGAGATGAAGCCATTTTTACTTCTGTAAACGATGTAGTGCAGGTGACGTCATGACATCATGTCCGCATGCGGGTCAGATTGCATTCACGTTAGAAATCGCTTTTTGTTTGTAATATGAACGTCCACTAAGAAGATTGGATTTATAAAAAAATCAGAATTGGACATTCGACTCCCCCTCGGTGACTGGTGCAATGGACGTTGAGTGGATCCAGTTAATAGTGGGAGAGTCCAGTCCGTAGCGGGGCCAGCAGCGGATCATCTTGAGTGGAGACAAGTCAGCAGCGCAGAGACGTCCCCAACTGATGATTGTTCTGGACTATCTTGCCTGTTGTGCGGCAAGTTAATCAGTTGGCAGGGCACAAATGTTTGTGTACTCTTTATTATTTGCCTTTAATATACCTGCTTCATTCTCTTTCATCTCATTCTTATTTGTTCCGGGAATCCGAGTCTTAAATAAATCTCTGTTTCTTTTTTTTCTACCATCGTTGCACTTCAAAATGTTGTGTTATTTTAATTTGTGAAGCAAATAAACAGTCTCCTCTTCATTACAATTCTTGCTATTTTTATTGAATGGTATCTGGTACTTGCATCCCGCGCGTGGAGACTGCCGCACTCTCAGGCCGCACACACCCCCTCAAGACATCTGGTTTCCAACCGCATAATCCAGGTGTGTTAGTACGACTTTTTAAAAACCAAACACGATCGGATTAAGGTGTTTCCATGGGCTGTAGGGGCTTATTTAGAGCCGAACTATTAAAGAAATAGGACTAATTTAGTCTTGCCCCATGTGGGGAGTTCAAGTGCCTCGGAGTCTTGTTCACGAGCGAGGGAAGAGTGGATCGTGAGATCGACAGGCGGATCGGTGCGGCATCTTCAGTAATGCGGACGCTGTATCGATCCGTTGTGGGGAAGAAGGAGCTGAGCCGGAAGGCAAAGCTCTCAATTTACCGGTCGATCTACGTTCCCATCCTCACCTATGGTCATGAGCTTTGGGTTATGACCTAAAGGACAAGATAACGGGTATAAGCGGCCGAAATGAGTTTCCTCCACCCGGGTGGAGGGGCTCTCCCTTAGAGATAGGGTGAGAAGCTATCTTGTCTTTATTTTTAAGTTATCGTGCCATGATTTTACCAGTCCAGCCCACTTGGGAGTAGATTTTTCTCCATGTGGCCCCCGATCTAAAATTAGTTTGACACCCCTGGACTAGGGTATAACGATTATTGGCAATAAGCATTTTGTTTACAATTTGTCCTACAGCCACTTAGCTGACGCTTTGATTCTGCTGGACGTATTATACAGTCTGTCTGTTAGAGGCAGATTTTTTTAACATGTTTATTTTATTTTTATGTCTCAAAAGCACAGCAGAAACATTCACGTGCACTATGAATGTCAACGTTTGACCGGAGTGTAGTAAGACCACATACCCACAGGGTGGCGGTGTGTAGCTGCAAATATGCCACCAATATTTAACCATCTCTTAATTGTGTTTATTAATAAGAGGCGTCTAATATGTAATCTGCAAATTAAATGTATAGATTTAAATGATGTTTCAATATATTTTTTTAATAGTATTTTCAATGTGCTTTTAAATTACTCATATTGTAACATAGTGCCTTCAAAAATATTTATTGACACACACAAACTAATACATATGTGGCACAGGTTGGATAAAGTTTTAAATGCAAACTTTACATTTTGTATGATAATCCATATTAGATATAAAGATTCTGAATAATCACACAGTGTTATTACTGTAATTTGGGATGTCATTAAATCACAATATACCCAATAATGCTTATTGAAGTATGATGTAATGGTAGTGAAGAAGGCTCATTGACCTTATTGTGTAAGTAGTCACTCAATTAACATCCTCTTTTTGTGTATTCTTTGCTGTGTAATATAAATGAATCATACATTACTGGGTAAAACATGTTTTGTTTTGTTTTTTGCATTGGAGTCATTTGAGTGTCAAATGTTTGTCTTTAGCATGACTGGTTTTAGTGAGGCTAAGTGTCTTTTTACTACTGCTGTATAACATTTTGGTAGAGAAGTGCTCTTGAAATATTCACTCACTGTTGAAATACAACACTGTCACTATCTGCTGCTGCCTTTAACAAGGAGCTGTTATCTTTTTACAGGCTGTAAACAGATTGAAGGAAAATTATCTTTTCCTTCAATCTGTTTACTCATTTGAGGATTTGAAGCAGCAGGTATATTTTTTCAAATGTTTTTGTGTCCCAGATGGATCTACACATTGGAAAAAAATTGAATTTGAACCAATTGTTTCCTTAGAAATCTGTAACTAATCTATTCTCAATATATAGAATAGAATAGAATGCCTTTTATTGTCACTATACACAGGTACAATGAGATTAAAAGCAACTCCAGTATCAGTGCGTCAGTCTATAGATATGCAAAACATAGGAAGGAAAGTAAAGAAAAATAGTGCAAAAGGAGGTAAGGTGCACAGTCCAGTCCTGAGAACGAATGTTCTGAATGTGTTGTTTAAATATTATACTATATACATATATACAGAAGCATTCAGATTGTGGGTGGAAAATAAAAATTGCACAAAGAGAGGTGCTAAACAATAAAATCAGTGCCTATGAGAGTTCAACGTGGTTATGGCTCTAGGGAAAAAACTGTTTTTAAGTATGTTTGTCTTAGACCTGATGACCCTCTAGCGCCTTCCTGAGGGCAGCAGGTCAAACAGGTCAAAGCCAGGGTGGGAGCTGTCCTTGAAAATGTTGGTAGCGGGAGGTGTACATGTCTATCAGCGGGGGAAGAGGGCAGCCGATCATCCGCTGTGCTGCCTTTACCACACTCTGGAGCCTCTCCTTGTCTGCAACGGTGCAGCTGCCGTACCATGCTGTGATGCAGTATGTCAGCAGGCTCTCGATGGATGAGCGGTAGAAGGTCAGCAGCAGGTTGGAGTACAGGTTGTACTTCTTGAGGACTCTCAGGAAGTGCAGCCGCTGCTGACCCTTCTTAGTGATGGCAGTAGTGTTCTCTGACCAGGAGATGTTGTCAGTGATAAGGACGCCAAGAGACCGGAAGGTGTGGACCCTCTCCACACACTCACCCTTGATCTAGAGGGGGGCTAGGTCAGTGCTGTGTTTCCTGAAGTCGACGACGATCTCCTTGGTTTTCTTGGTGTTCAGAGTAAGGTTGTTCTTTGAGCACCAGTCTGCCAACTTTCGGCTCTCCTCTCTATAGGCTCCCTCGTATTAGTAATAATGTATGTTACATCATAAATGTTATGAATAATGTTGACTGATAATATTTAATAATCACACATAGTCAGTATTTATATTACAATGCCTAATGTGAAGCTTCTTCTAGGCAACAAAATGTGTGTCATTGCATATTTCTGTTCACTATTAGTCTTATTTTGTATATTCAGTAGGACCAGTGTTATCCACAGTACTAACCAATCTGGCGCCCTAGGCAAGATTTTAGGTGGCGCCCCCCCCCCCCCCCCCCCCCCATATCGGCAGTGAAGTGTATATACTCACAAGAAACCGAATAGCTTTGTCTTTGACCTTTTTTTTTACTTAAAGGCCTACTGAAAGCCACTACTACCGACCACGCAGTCTGATAGTTTATATATCAATGATGAAATCTTAACATTGCAACACATGCCAATACGGCCGGGTTAACTTATAAAGTGACATTTAAAACTTCCCGGGAAATATCCGGCTGAAACATCGCGGTATGATGACGTATGCGCGTGACGAAGTCCGAGTAACGGAAGTTATGGTACCCCGTAGAATCCTATACAAAAAGCTCTGTTTTCATTTCATAATTCCACAGTATTCTGGACATCTTTTGCAATTTTTTTAATGAACAATGAAGGCTGCAAAGAAGACAGTTGTAGGTGGGATCAGTGTATTAGCAGCGGACTACAGCAACACAACCAGGAGGACTTTGTTGGAGCGCTAGCCGCGCTAGCCGCCGACCTCACCTTGACTTCCTACGTCTCCGGGCCGCCAAACGCATCGGGTGAAGTCCTTCGTCCTTCTGCCGATCGCTGGAACGCAGGTGAGCACGGGTGTTGATGAGCAAATGAGGGCTGGCTGACGTAGGTGGAGAGCTAATGTTTTTAGCATAGCTCTGTGCAGTCCGGTTGCTAAGTTAGCTTCAATGGCGTCGTTAGCACAGCATTGTTAACCTTCGCCAGCCTGGAAAGCATTAACCGTGTATTTACATGTCCACGGTTTAATAGTATTGTTGATTTTCTATCCATCCTTCCAGTCAGGGGTTTATTTCTTTTGTTTCTATATGCAGTTAGCTATCACGTTAGCTCGTAGCTAAAGCATTTCGCCGATGTATTGTCGTGGAGATAAAAGGCACTGAATGTCCATTTCGCGTTCTCGACTCTCATTTTCAAGAGGATATAGTATCCGAGGTGGTTTAAAATACAAATCTGTGATCCACAATAAAAAAAGGAGAGTGTGGAATCCAATGAGCCAGCTTGTACCTAAGTTACGGTCAGAGCGAAAAAAGATACGTCCATCACTGTAACGTTCCTCATCTACGAATCTTTCATCCTCGCTCAAATTAATGGGGTAATCATCACTTTCTCGGTCCGAATCTCTCTCGCTCCATTGTAAACAACGGGGAATTGTGAGGAATACTAGCTCCTGTGACGTCACGCTACTTCCGGTACAGGCAAGGCTTTTTTTTATCAGCGAGCAAAAGTTGCGACCTTTATCATCGATTTTCTCTACTAAATCCTTTCCGGAAAAATATGGCAATATCGCGAAATGATCAAGTATGACACATAGAATGGATCTGCTATTCCCGTTTAAATAAAAAAAAAAATCATTTCAGTAGGCCTTTAAAGAAAGCAAATTAACAATCAGAATAGTTAACAATATAAAAAAAAATATGAATAAATAAATGAATACAAAAAATAAAAAATGAATATCTAACAATTTATTGTCATCATTACAGTGAAATGCTGAATAGCAGAATGTAAAGTTACAGTATAATATATTATATGAGAATGTTATGTTATGATTATCTTTAACCGAATCACAGCAGTGCTCAAATTAAAAAACAGCATTCCCTCTCATGTGATATTGCTTAATTAACATTAATGATGTGCACTTTAACAACTAGGCTTACAACTATACCTAATATATAAAGGGGTGGAAAAGTGACTATTACCTGCAGGGCAAACATTACCTAACCAGAAGGCAATAACAGTGTAAACAAAAAACACCTGCTTAAAAGATCTAATACAAATGTCTCTGAGGAATGTAAGGTGGGACCGTGGGAGTACTGTAATTACCTAACGTTACATTATTATTTTCCATAACAATTTAGCCCCCTCCACAATATTAACCCGACGTTAAAACAGAACTAGCTATTTATTGATTAGCAATTGCCGAATCATGTAACATTAGCTTAATGCTAAAAAGCCAGCTTACTATCACCAGTGTTGGGTTAGTTACTGAAAATCAGTAACTAGTTACAGTTACTAGTTACTTCATTTTAAAAGTAACTCAGTTACTTACACCAAAAAGTAATGCGTTACTGTGAAAAGTAACTATTTAGTTACTTCTTTTTTTCTTCTTTTTTTTTTTAAAGCTCCCATTAATGCCCTTTTAGCCTTCATTTCAGTACTGTTATTGCACTGGAGAATAATACAATGTGTTGATCAACTTGACATGCATTTGCATCACTGAACTCTGCTAAGCAATGTGCTCTACATACAACACACAAACAATGTGGTCTACATACAACACACAAAGACAAAGATATGTTTCAAAGGGCCAATTTGTTTTTGGCCAGAACAAATTGACAAAACTATTTTAAATAGCTGCAACATAACATACATAAGTAACAAACAGCATAATAACAGCATAGCTGAAAAGCAAGAAAGGCACACACTACATACACAAAGCCTAACCATGCATTTTTTCCTCAAGGAATTCTGACACAAAATCATGTCTGAAGCCCAGAACACTCTACACATTTCCCCAGTTTTAGTTTATAGATAAGGAAAGATTGGCCTGGCCCTCTAGCATCCCTCTTTATGTTTGTGAACTTTATAGTCTATACATTTAGAGTGATGTGATAATCAAACACTCTAGAAGTCTAGAATGAAAGAGTATATAAGAGAATTGACAGCAACGTTCCCTCTAAGGTGCGCGCCTGTGCAATTGCGCACTGCTCAAGCGTCCTCTGCGCACGGCAAATCTATGCCACGCACAAAATCAAATAAAAAAATAAGCGCATAACAATTTTCGACACACGGACACGACAGAGAAAACAGTTTTCGTCATCATTGTTCAAATATTGTTACGTCTGTGGAGACGCTTTGGGGACATGAATTCCATCCATCACTTTACTGAGCAAAACTCTTTATTGTCGGCCATAAACACATCACCAAAACATTAGTAAAAAAATGATATCTAGCAAAAGTGGTCATTTTCTGCAGTACAAACCAGACCAAAAGCAACTTTGTTATATCAACAGCAGTCGCTCGCTCTTTCTCACTTGCGCCAACACATGCACATATGGCACTTAGCCAGTGATGCGTTTACAGCCACACAAAAAGTGGGACAACTCCAACACCACACATAAAGTGTCATTCCAGGTCGTTACACTATGATTTACCAATCAAATGTGTGCTTATTGTAGTGTCATTTATTAGGAATCTTAATTTATAAATATTAATCATTAAATGCTGTTAGTATATTAAATAAATACTAATAAAAATATATTAAGTTGCAGGAATGTACACATGATCCCCTGCTTACATCTCATTGTGCAACATGTGAATGTTTTAATGGGAACTAAATGCAATGTCTGAAAGGGGTACAAATTATTTCCAAAGCAGGACCTCCACCCAGACAAACAATACAAGTACACAGTTCATGAAAAACAATATTTGTTGTTATTGTCATTGTAAGTGGGCCTAAACACTTGTATTAGAAATGGAAAGGACTGCTGTAATTTGATTATAATAATAAGAGAATGTTGTCTGTCTATCTGTGTTGGCCCTGCGATGGGTTGGGACTTGTCCAGGGTGTACCCCGCCTTCCGCCTGAATGCAGCTGAGATAGGCTCCAGCGACCCCGAAAGGGACAAGCGGTAAAAAATGGATGGATGGATGGAGATCAAAGTTTTTATTTAGTCAGGTTTGGGACAGGTGTGCTGCTGGTGTAGCCACAGTGTGCACGTCTGATGTTGCTCACATGGGCTCCACTGAATGCTCAGGGTGTTTTTGCCTTTGCTCACACACATGAACACTTACAGGGAACATTGATTGACAGAGTGTGTACCTTCAGTGCTGCATGATGAGCAGAGGCAGAGTTCATCCTTAAGTGGTGGAGGTGGAGGGAAAGTAGCATTGGAGTCTCTGTCTCTCTTTACTAGCTTCGTCGAAGCATGTTGCTTATGTAGCTTGCTTCAGCACATTTGAATTGCTGTTTTGGGCAGTAGATGGGATCTTTGATCCAAAGCACAATTTACATTTAACTAAAATGTTATTTTCTTTGTGCTCGACAAAAGAAAAGTAGTGAAAATATCTCCATGTAACAAACTCGACTGCAGCTCCGCCATGATCAGACACGCCCCCCCTCCGCCCTCCGCGTAATGTTGTAACAAATAATATTTCTATTAAATAGGCTTTACTTTGCATTTTAATTAACGTGGGATTATTTTTTGTATTTAAAAATAATAGTACCAACTTCTTTTTTTTTTTCTCCAACATTTGTGGCACTGGAGTGGCGCCCCCGGATGGACGGCGCCCTTAGCATTTGCCTATACGGCCTATGCCACGGGCCGGCCCTGAGTGTCCCCATATTTGATTTTGGTCTATTTCTCTTGTCAGAGTTACAGGAGCGCTCTGCTGTTTTTGAGGAACTCCTGCAAAAAAGCTAGTCAAAAATAAAGGGTTCTGCTGCAAAAATGTGAGTCTCTCACAAATTCTTTGAACGGAACTCTCAGGCCACCAACTGAATAGCCCACATTTTGAAAAAGAGAGGACTTAAAGGGGAACTGGACTCTTTTTTTTAGAATATGGCGTATTATTCACAATCCTTATGTGAAACAAGAACACATATGTCTCTTTTTAATGCATTCTAAATAGTAAATAAACACTGGCAAGAAGTGGATAAAAGTGCAGGTAATGGAATTTTCTCTAATCCGCCTATAAAAGTATCTAAAAAAAAACAACCTGCATCAACATTTTATTATATACATGCTGCAAGTATATATATCATGTAATAACAAGCATATTCATAATACCGTGTAATATTTACCATATTTTGGTCATTTTAAGCATTGCAGGAACATTTTGGCGACGGATTGATTTCACAGACGCATCGCAACGTTCGCTATTTTTTTCAACAACATCAACAACTATTACTACTAATTATATAGGAGACTTCATGAGAGTCAACAAAGACTACTTTGGGACAAACGATTATCCAGAAATGTATCTTTTTGAGCCTAAATATAAGTAGGATTGACTACAGGTTTTAAAAGGTGGGTGATAAACAGATCCAGCGGTATAGCTCAGTTGGTAGAGCGGCCGTGCCAGCAACTTGAGGGTTGCAGGTTCGATCCCCGCTTCCGCCATCCTAGTCACTGCCGTTGTGTCCTTGGGCAAGACACTTTACCCACCTGCTCCCAGTGCCACCCACACTGGTTTAAATGTAACTTAGATATTGGGTTTCACAATGTAAAGCGCTTTGAGTCACTTGAGAAAAAGCGCTATATAAATGTAATTCACTTCACACTTCACATTCAAACACTAAGCATCAGAAATACGAACATAATAAAACAATGACCGCTTTCACTAGGATGCCAACTGATAATATGTTTATACTGTATATATTTCAGCTCAAGACTTGTGTTCCCCGTGTAGATGATGAATTTATAATAATCCTCACTCCTCAGGTAAAAAAAAAAAAAAAAGGTAATTTCATTTCCAAGTTGACCAACTTCTGAAATTATGGCCACAACCTTCTACTGTCCTGGTGTGAGGTATGATTTATAAATAGGTCAAGAGCTGCAATCGTATACCTTCTTAATCAAAGCACCGCGTGTGAAGGAACACTGCTAGTATAACTACAGACGTTGAACAAATGACTACTGACTTTGTCGGAAGTAAACAAGCTACAGCAACACCTTAGTTACACAAGTCACTTTACGGTAAAAATGTGTAACTGCTAAAAAGGAGAGGACTTAAAAGGGTGCCTTGAGGAACGCCTCAGGTATGTAAATCACAACTTTGGATGTTTGCTAGCAAGGTTAAAATGTCAAGACAAGGATATGCAAATGTGTTTACACTGGTCTAAGTCCCTCTATATAACAGGAACACTTGTGTTTTTAGGAATTTGCTGCAAAAATGTTTGTCTCAAGTGAACTTGGGGGCCTTTATTGTCATTCCCGGGCCGTATTTTGTCCCCTAAGCCGCCAGTTGAATAGCCCCGCTCAAGGGACACATTACAGCTATAACACAATTTAAAAAGTCAGTTTTGCACAATAAGGGGTATTTGAAGTTACAGATGAATGACTATGCAAGGAGGTATGTTGTGAAAAGCATAACTGGAGGAACTTTCCAGTCCTATTCAGCCTGTTGACTGATAGCCCAACTGATAGCCTAACTGACAGCCGTGGTAATGTGATGCCAGGCGGTGAAGCATCAGAACCGATGCCATGTGATAGCACATTATGATCTGTCTATTCGATTGGCTAGTTTTCTTAACATCACCGGCTAATGGGCAGTGTGGCTTTTGTGAGATCCACTATTGAAAATGTTGCATTGATGGTGTACAGCACGGGTGTCAAACTCAAGGTGCGGGGGCCAGATCTGGGACGCCACTTCATTTTATATGGTCTGCGAATGCCTAGGAAAAATATTAAATATATTTTCAATAACAAAAAAAAGGAAGTCTAAATAACGTACCTTATCTTTTCTTGCTGAATGTATTCGTTCTTTACATTTTGACAAAAAAATATATATTTGTACTGCATGAAATTGCCTACCTTTGAAGCTTTACTATTATCCAATATTGTAACAAATATTATATACTTTCCAAACATTTTTTGTTGTTCAAATAAAAACAAATACTTCAAAATCTGCTAGACTTATGATTTCAAAGCAATTTATCCATCAAATTGTACACTGTAAAAATTACAATAGTTTTTAAAGGTACAATTTCTGCTGTTTTTACAGCATGTTAATGTAATTTGAAAACAACTACCACTGTTTTTATTGGGCCGCAGTTTCTTTTTTATTGTAAAATCTACGGTTGTAGTTTTTATGGTGTACTACTGATAAGTGTAAAAACTCTACCGCAGGTTTTTTTCGGTAAAAAAGTGGCAGCACAGTTGTCCGAATTTTAAAAAACAGTGGTACTGTTTTTCCATTTACAGTAATATGTTGTAAAAAAAACCAAAACATTTATGATTTATGTTACAGTAAAATTCTGGCGACTGAGCCGCCAGTATTTTACTATAAAAAAAAAACAGGGTGTACGGTTTTTCCATTTTCTGTAATATATTGTCTAAAAATGTTTTATATTAAAGTAAATTACTGGCAACTCAGTTACCAGAATTTTACTGTAAAATATACAGATTTTTTTTATACAGTGTTTGAAAAATATATATGTAATAATAAAATGCGTAGGCAAATTCATATATTGTTTGCTGTTACAAGCGGCCTTCTGAGGGCAGCCATAACTGGGATGTGGCCCTCAATGAAAATGTGTTTGACATCCATGGTGTAAAGTGATGTGTCAAAAGTTTGGGGTCACCCAAACAATTTTGTGGAATAGCCTTCATTTCTAAGAACAAGAATAGACTGTCGAGTTTCAGATGAGAGTTCTCTTTTTCTGGCCATTTTGAGCGTTTAATTGAACCCACAAATGTGATGCTCCAGAAACTCAATCCGCTCAAAGGAAGGTCAGTTTTGTAGCTTCTGTAACAAGCTAAACTGTTTTCAGATGTGTGAACATGATTGCACAAGGGTTTTCTAATCATCAATTAGCCTTCTGAGCCAACATTGTACCATTAGAACACAAGAGTGATAGTTGCTGGAAATGGGCCTCTATACACCTATGTAGATATTGCACCAAAAACCAGACATTTGCAGCTAGAATAGTCATTTACCACATTAGCAATGTATAGAGTGTATTTCTTTAAAGTTAAGACTAGTTTAAAGTTATCTTCATTGAAAAGTACAGTGCTTTTCCTTCAAAAATAAGGACATTTCAATGTGACCCCAAACTTTTGAACGGTAGTGTACATATATATATATATATATATATATATATATATATATATATATATATATATATATATATATATATATATATATATATATATATATATATATATATATATATATATATATATATGAATGGAGAGGAAAAGAAACACAATATGAAATGATACAGCGGGATGTGGAGAGGGAATGTTAGAAAGTGATAAGGGCAGGAAGATGGAATGCAGCCAGTTTAAAAAAAGACTCAATTTGAAAAGTTAAAAAAAGAACATAGCCAGATAACATAAAATGCACATTTATCTTATTGATTAAAGGCTGAGTCATTGGGCATGTGGTTGGGATTGGCAGGCAGTGTTGGGTTAGTTACTGAAAACCAGTAACTAGTTACAGTTACTAGTTACTTTATTTCAAAAGTAACTCAGTTACTAACTCAGTTACTTACACCAAAAAGTAATGCGTTACTGTGAAAACCAACACGTTTAGCTGAACTGCACCAATTTTGTCAAGAGGAGTGGTCAAGAAAACAACCAGAAGCTTGCCAGAAGCTTGTGGATGGCAACCAAAAGCGCCTTATTGCAGTGAAACTTGCCAAGGGACATGTAACCAAATATTAACATTGCTGTATGTATACTTTTGACCCACCAGATTTGGTCATATTTTCAGTAGACCCATAATAAATTCATAAAAGAACCAAACTTCATGAATGTTTTTTGTGACCAACGAGTTGATCACTTTATATCACAAAAAAATAAGAGTTGTAGAAATGATTGGAAACTCAAGACAGCCATGACATTATGTTCTTTACAAGTGTATGTAAACTTTTGACCACGACTGTATCTCAAGGGAATTAGTGTGTCCTACATAAACACGAAAGCATAAAGCAATGACTTGTGGAGAAAAGTAAAAAAAAAGATCTTATATCGATTCGTATCTAATGAAAACCGTCCTTGCGAATATTGCATCATTCTAAGGCAGAATAGGAGGAACTTTGTCTATGAATAAGAAGTAGCACTGGTCTATACTACGGTTTAAATGGCATTGAAAAGAAATTGCATTTTGTTGATATGGAAGAGAAAAAGCAGTGCTCCCCCACAGTTTCTGGCATAAATATGAAGGGTTATTAAAGTTTTGAAAGCATCCGACCGACAAGCACACGCACACACACACACATGCGCACACATACACAGTCTGGTAGTGGGGTGAGGCCCTACAGAGCCTCACCAATGATAATCAAGGACACGGCACTGCCAAGCTGACATGATTATCCTGTAACTATCGAGCTATACGGGAGGACTGCTAATGAACACAAACATCGCTCGTTCACCCTCAGACGACACCCTACCCTCCTTCTCCTCCTCTTTCCCTTCCATCTGTACACTCATACAAATACTTGCAGTAGTTACTGTAGATTCCTCTTAGAATACATTTGAAAAAAATGCCCACAAAGTCAACCTCATGGATTATTGCTGCATAGCATTAAGGGGCTGTTTCTAAAACCGAGTCGTGATATCTACTTTAGAACCACATCTATTATGGAGTTGAGAGGATATAGTGCACGCTTGAGTCAGAGAGGGAAGTGAGGATTGTTGATGTCTGATTTAGTTGCTCTTGTAGTTTACATGACCTGTGTCTGACTTTGGAGCATGTGTGTTTCCATCATGTCTGTGTGTGTGTTTTGCCACAGGTCTAGACCGTCTGTTGCAAAGGTCACATCCTGCCTGGGGTGTCTGTGTTGATAACGTACAGCTTGAGCATACTGTGCTTGGATGGAATGTAATGCATGTTGCGTCGGTTGTAAACCTTTCTGAAGGAAATGTAATGTTGTGAGTACTTCTTGATAATACTTCACTTGTCTAGCTCAACTTGTTTGTTGTCTTTACTGCAGTAGCTTATTTAACTGTATCTGTACGAGCAGTGATAAAGGATACATGTCTAGTTGCTTGTCAATCAAAACTGAGCATCATGGTCATCGTCAGGACACAATATTACAAAAACCTATCTGTCCACTGTATCCATCTATTTTTCTATCTACAATGCAAAGCATACCACGTTGCATGTTAATGTAAATGTTTCGTTTTTCTGGTAATGTTTCAATATTGTATTCTCATTAGGGCTGCAACTAACGATTAATTTGATAATCGATTAATCTGTCGATTATTACTTCGATTAATAATCGGATAAAAGAGACAAACTACATTTCTATCCTTTCCAGTATTTTATTGAAAAAAACAGCATACTGGCACCATACTTATTTTGATTATTGTTTCTCAGCTGTTTGTACATGTTGCAGTTGATAAATAAAAATGTATTAAAAAAAATAAAAATAAAAAAATAAAAAATTGCCTCTGCGCATGCGCATAGCATAGATCCAACAAATCGATGCCTAAATTAATCACCATCTATTTTTATAATCGATTTTAATCGATTTAATCGATTAGTTGTTGCAGCCCTAATTCTCATAAAGGATATTTATCTTCTCATATCGTGGCTTGCTATGTAATTTTTTTGCCGAATATTATTAAGTTCGTAGGTTATTGATTACCATCGTTCGATTACCGTCGTAATATTATTGGTATATTTCATTGAAAATTAAAATGTTGTGCCTCATAAAATTATGTATTTTTTCCCCTCATAATCGCACACGCCTCTTTTCTTTGTTTATTTTATTGTCATAATATCTAAAAAAAAAAAAGTGCCTTTTTTTGTCAAATTAAGAACATTTCCTCGTTATATCAAAACTTTATTAATTCAAATTTACAACTACTCTGTGGTAAAATTCACAACTTTTTCTCACAATTTTATGAACTTCGCAGAAAATGACGAGACATTCTCACAAAATTCCGTCTTTTTCTTTATAAAATAATACGTTTTTTCGTTGCATTACTGTATTTATCTTAACCTAACTTTGTTGTCATAAAATTGTCGCTACCGCCTCGTGGAATTTTTTTCTGGTATTACGTAACAATTTTACCATTGCAGTGTTATGGTTTTATTTATGTAAAATTACGATCTCGTGCCTCGTAAAATAGTAATTTTTTTCCTGTCATATTCTCGCATGCCTTTTTCACTTAGAATATTCTGACAATTTTACTACGCATGATTTGTTTGTAAAATTAGGACTTTTTCTTGTCATCTTAGGAAAACTCCTTTTAATATCACAACTTTATCCCTGCAATATCCCAACTATCGAGTGGTAAAATTCACAACTTTCTCTTGCAATGTTACGAACATGTCTGGTAACAACATTGCTTCTGGTAATTTATTTGTCTCACAAAATTATTTCCGTTAAATTCAGACTTTAGTGCAATAACTTTTTTTGTTCTGTACCACTAGTTAAAGTTAAATCCAAATCAACCTACCTACCTACTTACCTATCAACCACCCAACCTACCCATTCCAGTAGTCGGTATTTTCACATGGTACATCCATATTTTAATTTTTTGTCTGTGGGTGTGTTTTTCCCAACCAAGTGTCCTTTATGTTGCGCTCAATCAGGAGCCATTTGGTTGGCCATCTTTTTTCTCCATAATCATTTCTATTTTATTCCTTTTATGTATCTAATTAGATAGCTGATTGGGTGGCCTCAATAGAAAAACTGTCAGAGGAATTCATTTCTGGATCAGTGCTCTCTCTGTTTCTCTCTGTCATACTTACTAAGATACAGTCATGCATATGCTCTTCATGGCCGCTTTTTTTTTTACACTGAAGTGGAATTAGCGAAACAACTTCTTAAGTTTTAGCAAGAAAGTGGTGGACCAAACTTGGGCAACTGCTGTGAGAATGATACCGTTGTAGTTTTTTGTAGAAATCTAACAGAACAATGTCACATATACCTCAACTCTTCAGAATGTCAACCTGGCTTAGACAGTGGAGCTTCTACTTTACATACATTTTGTACCTCAAAAAACTAATTACTTTCTTTACATATCAGCAATCTTTTGTCTTATAAAGAGTCAATAGTGTAGAAAGTTAACTTAGGTTCACTTTAGAATAGTCAGTGAACAGGTTTTACAGCAGTATATATTTACTATCCACTGAAAATGACTCAACATGCAGCTATATTGTTTAATTACCTGGCAACACAAGAGAATACCAATATATTTTGATGAATTCCATGCCCAAGCTGATTAAATCAGTACAACAATAACAAAATACATTTGTGATTTAAATCTTACAACAAGTCACGTTTCGATTCTGGTTATTGGAGTGACGATTCGATTCAGAATCGATTTTTGAATCAACACAATTCTAGATTCAAATCTATCCTCGCATTATATATTATCTGGTTTTATTAACTTCCATTAATTTTTTCAAAACCGGTCACAGGTTTCAAAAGCTCCTCTTGGCTGCGCACATATGACACATACTTGCAGTGAGTAAATGCAGAGATGATGTAAAAACAGTTTGTTTTTTTAATGTAATTTTTTTTTTAAAGCGAACATTCTGAATTGATTTAGAATCGTAATAAAAATGAATTGCGATTTGGATGTAAATTTAAAAAAATTCAGGACCCCAAAAATACACAGATAACAATGGTGCTCACAGTAAATACTAACACATTGGACACAATTACAGGAGGAAATTTTCACGCTGAGGTGTACTCATTTTTGTGTTTAGGGCTACAGCTATTGATTATTTTAGTAATTGAGTAATATATCTCTTCGTTTGTTTGATTAATTGAGTAGTTGGATAGAAAAACTGTATATCCTTAATACTTATTATAAGGAAAATTGTTGGATTAAATTTTCTGTTTGCCATAACCTTTTTTTTAACAAAAGCACATAATCAACTTTAAAAATGCACTATTAACATGCGTGCATTTATACAATTTGAAAAAAATTATCCGCTGATCATGGCAGCCACACTACACCGCTCTCATGTGCAAAGTTCCGAGCACTCCATGCGGTCCGGATTTTATATATCTTATTATTTAATACACGATTAATCGAAGCAACATAATATTAAGCATTTTGTCATGTACTGTATAATTAATTGATTAATCGTTGCAGCCCTAGTTGTGTTGCCAGATACTTAGACGCTAATGGCTGTATGTTGAGTTATTTTCAAAGGACAATACATCTTTACAACTAATCCAGGTGCTTCTCTCGCATTGTCCCTTTTAGAAGATTAAAATTACAGAATACAGACTGTTGAAACAGTGAGACATTATCTGGCGTTCAAATATAGACACAAATAATTGCATTACTACTGTACTGCTATAGTATCTGTCAAATTGCATCAAAGCACACTCATGTTTGCTCAAACAAGCGTTTCCGTTTTTGTTGTGTTTTACAACAAAGTGATGCGTAAACCGGAACGGTTAAATTACCTCAACTTCCTGTGTCTGCAGACCATGTTTCATATATGCTGCAACCACAGGATTTACATATGTCATTAGAGTAAAACATGTCTCTTTTTAGTATAGGTAAAAAACAGTAAAGTTTTTTGGAGATATTTTCATCGGACAGCAATGATGTACACAACACATACCAAGACAACATTTCACGCCACTAAATTGACCTTACCCATTTACTGTGCCCCAATTTACACCTCTGTAAGCATTACTTTAACTATTCCAAAGTCCCTGTGATCAAAGATCAATAAGTCCTTTCACGCTTCACTGTGCTGCCCCTCTATTAGTCCAGTTGTCACCAATTGTTGCATTGTTTGTGTGCTGCTTACAAACCTTTACAAGCTACCTGCAATAAACGTTTCATAGAGGAAGTGAGAGCCTCCATTAAACTGCCAACATCCTGTTAAAGCTCTTTTTTTTGTCAATCCTGGCAAGCAGGTCTTTCACGATTTTGAACAGAATTGTGAGTAATGTAATTGACATCCTAGCTTGTATTATTTACCATTAACATTTACTTAATCGTTTTCCTTTATCTCTTGTTTTTGCGACCTGTGCGTCCTATTGTCACTTCCCAATTTAATTTTGTTGACATTCCATCGTCATGTAATTCATAGAGGTTGTGTATCGCTCATTCGGCTTTAATCAATTGTCAGTCTGTGTACTGATGATGCTTCCAGGGTTTGTGTAAGATATTGTTGTAGATGTCAGTGGAGCAGAAGTTGAATGGTAGTTCTGTCTATGGCAGGTACTCCAAACAAAAGGCTGAATACATCCCACACACATTCTGACAATCGAAACAGTAATCAATACAAATGTCAACAAATGTGTGTTTCCCCTGAAGGCAACTTTAACCCGTTGTCATCCATACAGTATTATGACCTGTTGAAGAGTGGTGTTTGTTACATGGTTACATTATTCTACCTTATTGTATGACAGTGAACACTCATTGTTAAGGGATGTTTTGTATTGTACGTGTAGTGTCTTAGCCATAGTGCAGTCAGAAGTAATATAAATTCATATGGGGGAGATAAAGAAATCAGGAATGCTGAGCATCATGTTCTGCGCCCCCAATTTTACTTATTCTGCAGATTTTTGTCTTTTCAATCATCTTTGTATCTGACTTTCTTGCTTCTTACACCCCATCTGACCTCTTCTTATACTGACAAAATTGACAGTATGGTAATGTTGTCAAAGTTGTATCCGTGGCTAAATTATTAATATGGTTCGTAATTGAAAAATAATCCAAGACGACAGTCAGAGCTTCTAACTGAAATAACCGGCGTAGCAGGTTGATTATGTCTGTTTTCCTTTCTCTTTACTAATACACCATTCCATTAAAATACGCTACTGGTCGTGCAGTTACACGACAGACCACCAGGCGTCATGAAGAAAAACTCATACACCAAGTGTACAACGCAAGCACGTTGTATTCAAAATTAATTGTGTGTCCGCTGTTTGGACAGACTTACATAGGTGATGTTGACTAAGGCGGCAGTTATCGATTAATCCATCAATTCATTTGTTTGAATAATCGAGTAGTCGAATAAAAACATTTTTTGGGAAAAATTGTTGAAATAGTTGATATAAACAAAGATTGTTTTAATTACCTTTATTCCTTACTACAAATGCACATAACATTGAAATTCCACTTTTGCGATTGAATTATAATAAATCGATTCACATCCAATCGCGATTCTTATTCATACCAATTTCAAATCAATTCATAAGTTTTCAAAAAAATATTTTTTTCCTTGAATTATTAAACAATGAATTTTAAATAATACCTATTTAGGCCATCTCCACACTTACTCGCTGTGCGTATACATCATACGTCAGCAATGAAAAAGAAGATGGTAACCTGTTTTGAAAAGGTTGTATTAGAATGAATTTACAAAATAATGCATTGTGAGAATTGTGTTGAATTAAGTATTGATTCTGAATCAAATTGTCACCCAAATAAATGGAATCGGGTTGAATCATGAGGTGCCCAAAGATTCTCACCTCTAATTGCGTATATTTTTTTAAAAATTGAAAAGAAAGTTAATATATATTTAGCCTAAACCCAGGTACAAGACTAGAACTAATAGAAAAATAAAGAACTAATAAAAACTAAATAAAAAGACTCTAATAAAGTATAATAAATTTATTGACAATTTATTCAACATTTCAACACATACACATTTGAAAATGTATTAATTGAAGGAGTGGTGTTTGATTTCTGGACAAACAACTCGTTAGCATTATCATACAAACTGTATTGCTAACATGGGCTTGAATAAGACATTCATTATTGAAGTCAAAATTATTAAAGGGATTTAGCTGCCAAAATGTACTTATACATTTGCTCTTAAATATGCAGGATACTTTCTGGCAATGGTGCATCGGTGATGCAGTGATATTGGGAAACGTCAGCTCTGTTTGGCAGTGCAAACATTTTACCACAACAATGAAGTTTTTCAGTATAAATGATTGCAACACTTTTGACAGCTTTTCTCGTTTTGTTTGGGCCCTTTGCTTTCTTTCTCCCTCTTCTTTAAACCATCTCTCTCGGCACTTCACTTCTCTCGGCCCTTCGCTGCGCCCGCCACACAGACAACATCACCCAAATCACCCACAGCGCAACCTACATCACCTATGTTCAGTGCTCTCATCTGCGCTTTATTGAAACAGTCTTGCGGAAACAAGGAGTTTTATGAATATAACTAAACTCATTAAGCGAATCATACAAGCAACAAAATACAAATCAAAGCTTTCTTTCTAATCCAATTGATTGATCAATGTTGCAGGCCTAATGTTGACCAGTAATATTTGAGAGTGGGATAATCCCACAAGAAGGTAGAAGGTTGAATTAATTGTGATTTTTGTTGTTTTCTATAAATTCCCAACCCAACCTTTAAGCCAATAAAATGTGTTTAGTCCTGAGTTTAATCCCGGGCTCGGGATCTTTCCGTGTGTAGTTTGCATGTCCTCCCCGTGACTGTGTGGGTTCCCTCCGGATACTACGGCTTCCTCCCACTTCCAAAGACATGCACCTGGGGATAGGTTGATTGGCAACACTAATTAGGCCCTAGTGTGTGAATGTGAGTGTGAATGTTGTCTATCTATGTTGGCCCTGTGATAAGGTGGCGACTTGTCCAGGGTGTACACCGCCTTCCGCCCGATTGTAGCTGAGATAGGCTCCAGCGCCCCCCGTGACCCCGAAGGGAATAAGCAGTAGAAAATGGATGGATGGATAAATACTGTATGTTGTTAGTTTTCCTTTCTTCCAAAAATTCCAAGACACGTTGTTAAAAAGTTCAGTCTGCAAACTGGGTTCATAGCCTGATATTGTACAGTAAGTGTATACAGTCTGTTCATCAGCACTGTCTGGCGCTGGTAGTCTGATCTTTCCCTAATGGTGATTTCTACTATGAAGATATGTCAAGATCTTTCACAGCCTATTGAATGTATGGTAACTTTAATGCTATCTGTTGTGTCATAAAGCCTTGGAAGTCTGCCACTTCTTGCAGAACAAAGCAATTAAATGACCCTGTCTTCAGTGTTTGTGACGGTGCATGGATCATTGCGGCCAAGCGATCACATTACAGCAGGCTATGTATTGCACATACTCTATGTATACCCCAAACTTATAAACTCAGAGGACACATTACCTGCCTTAGCACCAGTTTCCCTTCTTTTTTGTTCTGTATCCATTGCTGACACCCCTGCCTCTTCATCATTCGTTTTGCTGCACAGCATACACCAGTGGATAATGACATTATTATTATTGTAGAGGTTTATTTGAAATAGGGATGGATACAAAAACATAGACATCTGAAACAGTTATCCAATGTATGCATCAGTGTTTGTAGCCAAAGCTAATTTACAACACTTGTCCCCAACAACAACAACAACAACAACAACAACGCAGATCCAACATCATTAAAATAGGAAAATAAAAAATAGAATAAGGCAAAGATGAGTCGATAATAATGATAATAGAAATAATACAGACAAAGTGCAATCTAGATAAAAGCCAATAATAATAATAACACAGACAAAGTGCAGACTAGATTAAAACCAATTGGTAAAAATTAGTAAAAACTAAACATGGGAACACGATTGTTGCTCAACTAGCCATAATTTTGTTTGTTTTTTGAAAGTGACAAGTGCAGGTATACTTTTCAAAGTGTCAGGTAGAGAGTTCCATAGTGGTGGTCCTTTTATTGAAAAGGCAGTCTGGGCAAAAGATGTTCTACGGAATGGAACGCAACAGTTGCCTTTTGACATTGCTCGGGTGGTACATCAATGCTGTCTCAGCGGAACTTTGTGAGTTTATTTTTTGTGAGAATGAATTTCGGGGTATACTGTTGTGGGGATTGAGTGGCTTTATTGATCTCTTGAGGGGAATCACTGCATCTTATTTTACTACATTATAGAACAGAAAAAATATAACTATCTTCAGCATGCATGCGGTAATCTTTGTTCTCTGAGTTCATAACCGTGTCAGTCTGTCAAACAGACATGATTAGAATTGCAATTAGTTTATTTGCAAAGGGAAACTAGCAAGCCTTTTAACAAACCACACCTGAAAAAATGCCAACAATCCATTGATTGATCCTTTGTGTGAGTCTTTGATAAGTGTCCTTTTTGTGTACGTGTTGTTCCAGATGCCGTTGGCAACAAGGTAGAAGGGAATCAAGTTCTGGTTATGAGGTTTCTAATCACAGTCGGTGACCTGCTTGTAGAAATGAGACCAAATCTTGTGCCAGAGTTGGGTTATACAGCTCCACTGAAATCAGGTCAACTCAATTGCTGCTGCATGAGAAGATGTATCACTTCACACTGGGGCAGCTAAACTAAAAGTGCATTGTGGGAAATGCAGTTACAATGTGAAAACGTGGTATTGGGCACCATGCTATTATTTTAGTTGGTTGTCCATGTGTGCTGCAGTCAGACATTCTATAAACCTCAAAGAACAGTAAAATCAATGTAACCGTGCGACTTGTAGTTTTTAGAATGGTGCCTACGGTATATTTTAATAGTGTGTTCTGAAATAGCATCCTTACATGTGGAACCAGTTGTATCGTGAAAAGAACATAGTGGTAAAGTTCCTAGAATAAAGTAGTAAAATTGCAGATTGCACAATGTATTTTTGGTGAATGTCATTGACAGTGTAACAATATCAACAAAATATTTAAACTAGCTCCTTCTTCTCTTGTATTACATACAATTGTTTGATCAAAACAAAGCCAATAGTAGCCAATAACTAATACAGCAAAAACTACTAACCGCTACTTATTTAAATCCTTTGTGTTTTAAAGTCCTCTTGTGACGCCCCTTGACGACATTACCAATTTATAGATCGATCCATCCTCTTTCGTGTTGTGTACTGACTGTGACAATGCTGACACACCAACAGTTGCTGTTGTATTATCCTCTCTCCAGACTCTCATTAATCTACTTATTTATTTCCCGTAAATAGCTGCTTGCTTTCTGTTGCAACACAGTTCCAACTACACTTCTTAGAGTTTACTAAGCATTTATTTCTTGGTGTGATTTCAAGCTAGCTTAAAACAATTGTTCCTGGCTTGCTGTCATGATAATAATACTTAAGATACTAAGAAATGCAGTTTATTTGCCGTAAAGGAGGTGATTATTATTAACTCTGGGGAGCGACTCCACACTGTGTATAGAGACACACAATTAGCTACTGGTTGCTTGTCAGTCGGGGGACTAAAATACAAACCCTGTTTCCATATGAGTTGGGAAATTGTGTTAGATGTAAATATAAACGGAATACAATGATTTGCAAATCATGTTCAACCCATATTCAGTTGAATATGGCATTTAAGTCCCATCTTAAAACTCATTTGTATAATCTAGCCTTTAAATAGACCCCCCTTTTTTAGACCAGTTGATCTGCCGTTTCTTTTCTTCTCTCCTCTTCTCCCCTGTCCCTTGCGAGGGGGAGTTGCATAGGTCTGGTGGCCATGGATGAAGTGCTGGCTGTCCAGAGTCGGGACCCCGGGTGGACCACTAGCCTGTGCATCGGTTGGGGACATCTCTGCGCTGCTGACCCGTCTCCGCTCGGGATTGTTTCCTGCTGGCCCCGCTGTGGACTGGACTCTCGCTGATGTGTTGGATCCACTGTAGACTGGACTTTCACAATGTTATGTCAGACCCACTCGACATCCATTGCTTTCGGTCTCCCCTAGAGGGGGTGGGGGGTTACCCACATATGCGGTCCTCTCCAAGGTTTCTCATAGTCATTCACCGACGTCCCACTGGGGTGAGTTTTTCCTTGCCCGTATGTGGGCTCTGTACCGAGGATGTCGTTGTGGCTTGTACAGCCCTTTGAGACACTTGTGATTTAGGGCTATATAAATAAACATTGATTGATTGATTGATTGATTGATTGAATATGCTACAAAGACAACATATTTGATGTTCAAACTGATAAACATTTTTTTTTTTAAATAATCATTAATTTTAGAATTTGATGCCAGCAACACGTGACAAAGAAGTTGGGAAAGGTGGCAATAAATACTGATAAAGTTGAAGAATGCTCATCAAACACTTATTTGGAACATCCCACAGGTGAACAGGCAAATTGGGAACAGGTGGGTGCCATGATTGGGTATAAAAGTAGATTCCATGAAATGCTCAGTCATTCACAAACAAGGATGGGGCGAGGGTCACCACTGTGTCATCAAATGCGTGAGCAAATTGTTGAACAGTTTAAGAAAAACCTTTCTCAACCAGCTATTGCAAGAAATTTAGGGATTTCAACATCTACTGTCTGTAATATCATCAAAGGGTTCAGAGAATATGGAGAAATCACTGCACGTAAGCAGCTAAGCCCGTGACCTTTGATCCCTCAGGCTGTACTGCATCAACAAGCGACATCAGTGTGTAAAGGATATCACCACATGGGCTCAGGAACACTTCAGAAACCCACTGTAAGTAACTACAGTTGGTCGCTACATCTGTAAGTGCAAGTTAAAACTCTCCTATGCAAGGCGAAAACCGTTTATCAACAACACTCAGAAAACTGATACAAGTGGAAAAGTGTTCTGTGGTCTGACGAGTCCACATTTCAAATTGTTTTTGGAAACTGTGAACGTTGTGTCCTCCGGACCAAAGAGGAAAAGAACCATCCGGATTGTTATAGGCGCAAAGTGTAAAAGCCATCATCTGTGATGGTATGGGGGTGTATTAGTGCCCAAGACATGGGTAACTTACACATCTGTGAAGGCGCCATTAATGCTGAAAGGTACATACAGGTTTTGGAGCAACATATGTTGCCATCCAAGCAACGTTACCATGGACGCCCCTTCTTATTTCAGCAAGACAATGCCAAGCCACGTGTTACATCAACGTGGCTTCATAGTAAAAGAGTGCGGGTACTAGACTGGCCTGCCTGTAGTCCAGACCTGTCTCCCATTGAAAATGTGTGGCGCATTATGAAGCCTAAAATACCACAATGGAGACTTTTGAACTGTTGACTGTTGAACAACTTAAGCTGTACATCAAGCAAGAATGGGAAATAATTCCACCTGAGAAGCTTAAAAAATGTGTCTCCTTGAGATGGTAGATTTAACCTTCCACCCGTCCGACACTCATTTCGCGAGGTCCATGAGAACTGCCTCAAGAGTATATGAGGAGGTCCTTGTGGACTCAAGCAATCCGAACACCGAGTTCACAAAGGAAGAGACAGTCCTCAGCAGCACCGCTACAACTAACAAGGAAGTGTTAGAGTGGTTCAGGTGGGACAGCATTGGGGCACCGTGCGACCCTCAATGTGGGGGCTGCAAATGTGGCATGTGTGCCGCAGGAGGAAAGGAGATGACCCTTGGAGAAGAAAGGGAGTTGGAAAAAATCAAGAATGGCCTCTCCTATGTTCTAGCAGACAAGCACAGCCAGTCACCCCACTGGGAAGCTGCCTACCCCTGGCGAGGAGACCCAGCCTCTCTCCCTGACAATCGCAAAGCCGTGGAGGCTACTTTCAGGAGGACGGAGTCCAGGCTGGGACGAGAGCCCGCTTGGAAAGCAGCGTATGGGGAACAAATCCATGACATGGTCAGAAGAGGTGTGGCTGTCAAGCTATCAGGAAAAGAGATGGATTCCTGGAAGGGCCCAAAGTGGTACATTAGCCACTTGGTCGCCCCAAACCCCCACTCTGCTTCCACCCCTGTGAGAATAGTGTGGAATAGCAGCCAAGCGTTTCAGGGATGGAGCCTGAATGACCTTCTCCACAAAGGGCCAGATGTACTTAATCCAATAAAAGGAGTTCTCTTACGCTTCCGAAGCGGGCAACATGCTACCCTGGGCGATGTACGAAAGATGTACAACTCGGTTTGGCTCTAGGAGGAAGAGGTCCACCTGCATCGATTCCTGTGGAGGGATGACCCCCTGAACGAAATAGAGACGTTTGCAGTTGTCCAAGTGAACATTGGCGATAAGCCAGCAGGATGTATTGCCCAAGTTGCAATGCGAGAGACAGCTAAACTGCCACAGTTCTTGTCAATGCTCAAAGAACGTAGAGTTTTAGAAGAAGACTGCTACGTCGATGACATCCTGACGTCGGACAATGATCTTGATGCTCTACGAGAGACAACTGTTGGAGTGGAGAAGGTCTTGGAGGCAGGAGGGTTCTCTCTAAAACCCTGGGTCTTCTCTGGCCAAAGTGGGAGGGGGGGAACCCAGAGCAGTCCCCAGCTTGGCTGTCCGAGCACGCCGAACATCCTCATCCTCCCAAATCAGATGCAAGAGGGGGACAGCAAAGCCCTCGGGGTTGGGTACGAGCCCGAGTCAGACAAGCTCCGCATCCTCTCTACAATCAACTTCTCAAAAAAGAGGGGGAAGATGAGGACAGGGCTTGACTTAAGAGAGGACGCTTGGAAGTGGGTTGAAGGAGACCTAAACATTGCCGATATCCTTACGAGGGCGACTCCTGAGGAGTTGAACGAGGACTCGGAGTGGCAGAACGGGCCTGAGTTCCTCAAGTGGCCTGAAAGCAAGTGGCCGGTGAAGACTGCAAGTGAAATCGCTGCCACAGTCGCCAAAGAGAGCATCAAGAAGCTTCAAAGACGCGTATTCTCTGCCGTGGTCACAAGGCGACAGAAAAATAAGAGCGACAGTAGAAAGAAGCTTCCTGAGCCTGGCGGCCCCGGGACCACTCCACCTCTGTCTATCCCACGGGTGCGGGCCGTGGCCCTTGTGCGCCTCGTTGAGCCTGGGAGGTTTAGCTCCCTCGCCAGGCTGTGCGGGACTGTTGCCTGGACTCGGCGGGCAGCGGAGGCCTGGTTAGGTGGCAGCCACCAGGCCACTGCCAATGGAAATGCAAAGCCTGGTCTTACAGCTGTTGAGAGGGCAGAGGCCTTCCATTACATTGCCCTTGAAGCCCAGGACGGAGTTGAGTTCCGGGATGAAACTCTGGACCGACTCGTGGTCTGGAAAAAAGAGGTCACGGGGCTCCTACTCTGCGGAGGACGAATTAAGTCCTGGAATGAAGGCAAGACTGCTATTCCTCTGGTCCCTATGCAGTCAAGATTGGCCACATTACTAGCCCAAGAGGCTCATGAGAAGAACCACGAGGGGATTGCAGCAACTCTCCTAGGTACTCGGAGAAAAGCCTGGATCATACAGGGCCGTCGAGCAGTCAGGAGAGTTCTAAATGACTGCATCCACTGCCGAAAGCAAAGAGCTAGAGTATGCCAGCAAGTGATGAGTGACCTCCCGCTGGAGCGCACGCAAAGGGCAGGCCCATTCGAGTACACAACCCTGGATCTATTCGGCCCCTATGAAGTCAAGGACGCAGTCAAGAGGAGAGCAAGGAAGAAAGTCTGGGGAATTGTTTTCTGCTGCATGGCTTCAAGGGCAGTCCATGCCGATGTATGCGATGACCAGTCCTCAGAAAGTTTTCTGCTGGCCTACTCCCGCTTTGTTGCCCTCAGAGGGCACCCACGCAAACTATGGTCCGACAAAGGGACGAACTTCATCGGGGCTAAACCCGCTCTGAATGAGCTCCAAAACCACTTGCACTGTCTACAAACATCATCTGTTGAGGACATTGCAGCCAAGAATGGGACAGACTGGGCATGGTGCTTCCACCCTGCCGATGCGCCTCACCGAAATGGAGCAGCAGAAGCTGCTGTAAAACTGATAAAAAGAGCCCTCACAAGTTTGAAAGGAGCGACAGACTCTCTCACCTGGGGCGAGTTCCAGACTCTAATTTTTCAGGCAGCCAACCTGACAAACGAGCGGCCAATCGACGCTCGCGCCCAAGAGCAAGAGGAGTCAGTCGACTACATAACTCCCAACTCTCTCATCCTCGGACGATCCTCAGTGGGAGGAGACACCGATGGACTTGATCTAGTCACCCACCCTTGGCGCAGGCTAAGGAACATCCACAATTTAGTTGACAGATTCTGGGCCAAGTGGAATGAACTAGCCGGTCCAAATCTCTTTGTCCGTGAGAAGTGGCATACAAAGGAGAGAAACGTCAAAGAGCGAG
The DNA here is from genome assembly GCF_033978785.1 of Entelurus aequoreus. NCBI lineage: Eukaryota > Metazoa > Chordata > Actinopteri > Syngnathiformes > Syngnathidae > Entelurus > Entelurus aequoreus. The sequence goes on from NC_084748.1 coordinate 30,455,057, forward strand.
ACATCGTCTGGATCGCAGACCCTAATGCCATGAGAGGACAATTCCGCTTGGGCATAGTTACAGCCACAAGACCAGACAGGCATGGAGTCGTCAGGGACGTCGATGTCAAAGTTTGTGCCGGCCTCCCAACGACGACTACTGAGAGAAAAGCCAGGACAAATCAACAACTACCGTCAACCATCATCCTGCAAAGAGATGTAAGGCGGCTGGTCGTGCTGATCCCAGCAGAGGATTCGACTCCAGCTGCGACTTCATGACGCTGTCTCCCGGGGCTACTTCAAAGTTCCAGTCACTGCCCCACCCCCTGGCCAAATCAACGTCCCAAACCCCTTTAAACTATTTGGCTGGTTGGTGTAGGCGGATCACTGCCACCATGCCCACACAGTGCACACAGTACATATACGAAGATGAGCATCCACACTACATTAAAAACAAAAAAAAACAAAAAAAAACAAAAAACATTGTAACTTGGTTATCGAACGAGTGTCACAAAGTGGGGTCTCTTGATCGTGGTGTAAGTACCTTGGATGGGACATCAGGAACTTAAGTGGGAGGTGTTGGATTTATTATGTGTATTTGGTATGTGTATTGTATGTTGTTTTGCAGACTCTAATTATTTTGTGATATATTTTATTTTATACGCTAGGCTAAGCCACAGCGCCTCAAATGTTATCTTTTTTTTGTAAACTGAATTTATTAGGAAAAACATGAAAAAAAAGAAGTATTTTCTGACTTTATATTTATGGTGGACTTACCTGGGACTTTAAGATGGGTGGGGCTACCACTGACAGGTGACCATGTATGTAGCTTTAAAAATGGTGTCATTGTTTCGTTTGTAAAAAACAGCGTGCTTCGTCACCAGCATACCCCACTGGTTATTACCTGCTGCTACTGCTACTGCTGCTGCTGCTACTGCTACTGCTGCTACTACTACTGCTGCTGCTGTTGCTGCAATAAGTACTAAATAAAACAAGCAAAGAATGCAAAGCGAGTAATTCCTTTCATGCTGAGTGACGACCCCTATTCAGAGGGCCAATACGGAAAAAACTGAACAACGGAGACCCCGGACTGTTGAACAACTTAAGCTGTACATCAAGCAAGAATGGGAAAGAATTCCACCTGAGAAGCTTAAAATATGTGTCTCCTCAGTTCCCAAATGTTTACTGAGTAAAGGAAAGGCCATGTAACACAGTGGTGAACATGCCCTTTCCCAACTACTTTGGCACGTGTTGCAGCCATGAAATTCTAAGTTAATTATTATTTGCAAAAAAAAAAAAAGTTTACGAGTATGAACATCAAATATCTTGTCTTTGTAGTGCATTCAATTGAATATGGGTTGAAAAGGAAACAGTTTATTGTAGTCTACATCAGTGTTTTTCAACCTTTTTTGAGCCAAGGCACATTTTTCACTAGCAGAAATCATTCAAAAACGAAACTCAGTTGACAGTAAAAAGTCGTTGTCGCAATTGTTGGATATGACTTTAAAACATAACCAAGCATGTATCAATGTAGCTCTTGTCTCAAAGTAGGTGTACTGTCACCACCTGTCACATCACACCCTGACTTATTTGGAGTTTATTGCTGTTTTTCTGTGTGTAGTGTTTTAGTTCTTGTCTTGCACTCCTATTTTGGTGGCTTTTTGTCTTTTGTTGGTATTTTCCTGTAGCAGCTTCATGTCTTCCTTTGAGCGATATTTCCCGCATCTACTTTTTTTTAGCAATCAAGACTATTTCAGTTGTTTTTATCCTTCTTTGCAGGGACATTGTTGATTGTCATGTCATGTTCGGATGTACTTTGTGGACGCCGTCTTTGCTCCACAGTAAGTCTTTGCTGTCGTCCAGCATTCTCTTTACTTTGTAGCCAGTTCAGTTTTAGTTTCGTTCTGCATAGCCTTCCCTGAGCTTCAATGCCTTTTCTTAGGGACACTCACCTTTTTGTTTATTTTTAGTTTAACTGCACACTGCCTCCCGCTGTTTCCACAGCTACAAAGCAATTAGCTACCGGCTGCCACCTACTGATATGGAAGAGTATTACACGGTTACTCTGCCGAGCTCTAGACAGCACCGACACTCAACAACAACACATCATTTGCAGACTATAACTACTGCTTTGCAAAAAATATTTATAACCCAAATAGGTGAAATTAGATAATCTCCCACGGGCCACGGCACACCAGACTGCATCTCACGGCACACTAGTGTGCCGCGGCACAGTGGTTGAAAAACACTGGTCTACATGACATGTAGTGGTGGTTCTTTGGTCACAACTGTGCATAGATGATGTTTTACAGACCGTCTTCAAGCCGCTTTCTGACCGTCTCTAAAGGGTGCACCATTTTTTGGGCGGTCTCCCTGCGAGCCATGTTGCAGTTTTTAGCGCTTCCATGTGGAGTCCACTGACAGATATAAGTAAGAACTATACGCTACTTTGTATTACAAATCGCAACAGCGGAGGATGTATCTGCATGTACGAGCCAGTCTGCCCCACAACAAGAGTAGAAAGAAAAAGAAGGAACTTATTGACTACAGTGTCAGACTACAATAGGGGATTTCTGCAAAGATCTGGCAGATTTGGGCAAATATCCGCTGACGTCACAGGGGAGAAAACGTCACAGCACATAGCAAATTCCAAACGTCGAGGACGTATAAAAGAAGGAAATAATTGTTTTATAAATATCTCCGATTCCCTGCAATGCCTCCAGATTTCAAATTTTTGGGACTCATGGGGATCCCAAATACACAAAAGTAAGTAAGTAGTATTTTATTTATATAGCACTTCTCACAGAGAGTTCACGACCTTCTTCACGTTGTTAAAATACAAATAATACAGTCAAAACAAGCATACAGCTTGATGCAACAACAGAAAACCTTGCCAAATAAAATAATAAATATAATAATAAAAATTATATACAAAAAATGTATGCAAATTAAATATTACAGGAGTGTACACGTAAACAAATGTTTTTAACTGCCTTATAAAAATGTCAATAAAAAAAGGCATTGAAGCTTAGGGATGGGTATGCATAACGCAACTAAAACTGAACTGGCTGCAAAGTAAACAAAAACAGAATGCTGGATGACAGCAAAGACTTACAGCGTGTGAAGCAGAGACAGCGTTCACAAAGTACATCCGAACATGACATGACGATCAACAAAGAAGGATAGCGTCTGCACGACTTAAATAGTCTTGATTGCGAAAACAAAGCAGGTGCGGGGAATAGCGCTCAAGGAAGACATGAAACTGCTACAGGAAAAATACCAACAAAGAAGGAAAAACCACCAAAATAGGAGCGCAAGACAAGAACTAAAAAACTACACACAGGAAAACACCAAAAAACTCAAAATAAGTCACGGTCGTGACAGTACTTTGAGACAAGAACTATAGTGATGCATGCTTGGTTATGGTTCAAAGTCATATTCAACAATTGCAAGAACATTGTCAATATAGGGAAATTAATTTTCATTTTTTTCATGTTTTCTGCTGGTGGTGTGCCTCCGGATTTTTCAATGAAAAACACGTGCCATGGCTCAAAAAAGGTTGAAAAACACCGCACTAGACACACTTTCCTATTATTATGACAACAATCACTTCATTCTCCCGTTTTCTCCTCACGCCGCAGCCACACACAGTGGGGGCGGGGCTTCATATGCAAATATAGCCTGAGTGCGCGGCATGGGCTGAACTCTCACAAGCCTCGCCCACATGAGCAGTTGCTTGGCAACGTCCCACACGGAGGAGGGAGGGGCCATGAATAGAACAAGTCAAGCGGTGTGAACGACGCCACTCAGGGGACGTGCTGGTGTGTGACTACTTTGTCACCGAACAGTTACTTTCTTTCAACCTGCTTCGCTCCAATTTGGACTATACTGTTTGGAGTTTTCGCGATAATTCCTCTTTTTGTCGCCTCTCGGAAGGGAGCACCTGTTCGTGTGTCGGCTGTTAGCTAACACCAAGGACCGATTGTGAGTCGCCCTCACCGGGAGAGAGTGAATGACTTCGGTGGATGAAGGTCTGTCTGGAGCTAAGAGGGGGGCCGCCAACTGTGGACCTCCCTCTATAGGAAGTGATGTGAGTAAGCGATGGCGAACACTTCATTGTTTTTAAAGATAATAATTAGCTACATTTGTGTATGATGGTGTAGGAGAGAATACCGCACAATTGTTGGCATTTGAGTTAGAATATGCTGCATTATTGGTGCATGGTAAAGCTGTCTGCTGCAGCTGTAGCCAAACATCCCTATATATAGTCTGCTCTTGTCTTAAAGTCGGGGTTTGTTTATGGCATTTAACTCTCCACCTGCCTTGAAATTCATGCAAACAAATGTCGGATAAAAACAAATCAGAGGCGGGTTTTTGAAGCTGTACCTTGAGAAACATAAAGAAAATCAGCCTTTTCAAATGTGCTATGTCCAAACTTTTTCCCACTGAGAACACATAGTTAAAAAGTCGAATGATGGTTGGGGCTTTTTGATATTTTTCATTTTTGAATAAGGTTTAAAGATATTATTTTACGTATATTTTTGAAGACAAAACTGTGTGGTGTGTAGGTGACAACCCCGCGACCCCAAAAAGGGACAAGCGGTAAAAAAATGGATGGATGAGTAGTGTAGGTGACAACATTTATTATTAGTGTTACCAACAAGAAACCCACAAACCCAATAAACAGTTAAACATCCCTAGTTTGCACTTGTCTTAAAGTCGGGGTTTGTTTATGGCATTTAACTGTCCCTTTGCTTTGAAATTCTCGTTGCAACTGCAAACAAATGTTGAATAAAAACAAACCAGAGGCGGGTTTGTGAAGCTGTACCTTGAGAAAAATAAAGAAAATCAGCCTTTTCAAATTTGCTATGTCCAAACTTTTTCCCACCGAGAACACATAGTGAAAAAGTTGTATTTTTCATTTTTGTATGAGGTTTAAAGATATTATTTGACGTATATTTTGAAGACAAAACTGTGTGGTGTGTAGGTGACAACCCCGCGACCCCAAAAGGGACAAGCGGTAGAAAATGGATGGATGGTGTAGGTGACAACATTTATTATCAGGGTTATCAACAAGAAACCCAATACACATTTAAACATCCCTAGTTTTCTCTTGTCTTAAAGTCGGGGTTTGTTTATGGCATTTAACTGTCCCTTTGCTTTGAAATTCTCGTTGCAACAGCAAACAAATGTCGGATAAAAACAAATCAGAGGCGGGTTTGTGAAGCTGTACCTTGAGAAAAATAAGGAAAACCAGCCTTTTCAAATTTGCTATGTCCAAACTTTTTCCCACTGAGAACACATAGTGAAAAAGTTTTGACATTTTTAATTTTTGTATAAGGTTTAAAGATATTATTTTACGTATATTTTTGGAGACAAAACTGTGGTGTGTGTAGGTGACAACCCCGCGACCCCAAAAGGGACAAGCGGTAGGAAATGGATGGATGGATGGTGTAGGTGACAACATTTATTGTTAGGGTTATCAACCAGAAACCCACAAACCCAATAAACAGTTAAACATCCCTAGTCTGCACTTGTCTTAAAGTCGGGGTTTGTTTATGGCATTTAAATGTCCCTCTGCTTTTGAAATTCACGTTGCAACAGCAAACAAATGTCTGATAAAAACGAATTAGAGGCGGGTTTGTGAAGCTGTACCTTGAGAAAAATAAAGAAAACCAGCCTTTTCAAACTTTCTATGTCCAAACTTTTCCCCACTGAGAACACATAGTGAAAAAATGTTGATATTTTATATTTTTGTATGAGGTTCAAAGATATTATTTTACGTATATTTTTTAAACAAAACTCTGTGGTGTGTGGGTGACAACCCCGCGATCCCAAAAGGGACAAGCGGTAGAAAATGGATGGATGGATGGTGTAGGTGACAACATTTATTATTAGGGTTATCAACAAGAAACCCAAAAACCCAATAAACAGTTAAACATCCCTAGTCTGCACTTGTCTTAAGGGTTTAAAGATATTATTTTACGTATATTTTTGAAGACAAAACTGTGTGGTGTGTAGGTGACAACATTTATTATTAGTGTTATCAACAAGAAACCCACAAACCCAATAAACAGTTAAACTTACTCAAAGTTGGCCATGTTCAAATCCAGGCTGAAAACACTTGTATTTATTTGTGCATATGACAACTGAAAGTATTTTATCTACACTTTGATTTGTTGTATGATTATATTGTGATTTTAATTTGAATTATGGTTATTGTTTTATTTTTATTTTTTCCTTCTTGTATCTTTCTGTACAGCACTTTGAGTTGTGTATTTTGCTCAAAATTAGTCTGCTTTGATTTGCCTTACTGAAATGTAATGAAGTGGTAGAGTAAAGTAATCTAAAATTATGTATAAAGTTTCTAGAAAAAGTCAATCAAACAACATTTAAAACAGATTTGTAAAAAGAGAAAGTTAGTATATCCTAAAAGGAACAGAGATTACAAAAAGAAGAAGTAAAATCTAGTTTTAGAACAGTGACAATGGAAAGATGCATTTCAATCAAATGTGTTAGTTTATGGAACAAACTTGACAGGGGAGCAAAACAATGTAAATATATTTCTGTATTTAAAAAACGTCAATATCATGATGATGAAAATATATGGCAGAGTGTGCTCACACAGTTTTTTGTTGTTTATGAAATAGAAACATATCCTTAATAGTCTTCTGAGTTGAATAGCTAATGTTGTATTTGTGTGAAGACGGGCAGATATAACTTTATTTATAGTTATTTGTTCTCCTTTTCGTTCATGGTTTATTCTAATGTTGTATCAAATATTCTTTAGTTAATATTTGGTGAATGAAATTAAAATAGAAATGGAAACATTAGGTTAAATCTTTACAGGTTAGTGGCTTTTTTAAAAATGTTTTATTAATTTTATTTTTACTAAATAACAAATTGGGGGCTTTGGACACCAATGTGCTAAGATAACACCAGTTATGTTTGAATGCAAAATGAATAGATTTTTAGTTCCCAGGGTGAGAGTATACACAGAGTCCGAAGTAAGCGAAAACAAAAATCCACTTTGAAAACACCTGCTTCTGGTAATTTAACAAATTCTGGATATTGCTTTGGTTGTACATGCTGGATATTGGACATTATTTCCAACATATGACCGATTACATAATGGCATCTTAAGTGTGTTCTCGTGATTGTGTTGCTGTCCAATCATGTCAGCTTGACTTGCTAGGTATAACAGGCTAGCTATCTCAACAAGTTCAGGTGCGAGGGAAAAAAAATGCTATTTTCTTTTGGAAACTTTGGAAATATGTATGGTTGCATTATCAGAATGTTGTGATCCACTGACAATGGACTTCACAGCTATACACATTTTCACAATATAGAATCTAGCATACTCAGATTTCCCCACTGATTTGCTGTTTATTCTTAATATCAAATAAACATTAAAAAGTAGGTTCTGTATCAATTTAGCTCTTACTCTGATAAGAGGTTGTTCGTCTCACATGGCTGTGCAACTGATGATTGTTAATTAGTCCCAAAGTAGAATGCTGACTAAGTTGAGTTGCCGTGAGATTGTCCGAAGCAACATGTGACGTTTGCAATACTAAGGTGCTGGACTTGAAGTTACATAATGAGATTTACTCTCTTTATAGAGCTGTGTTGTACAAAACACTGTCAGGAGGATTTGATGACTTTCTCTCTTCAGTCATCTTGTTGACAGTTTTCCCCTGTCGTCTGAGATTATTACTCTCATTATGTTTTTTTTCTATTCTCTCTATGAGGAAATTCAAGCCACAAGTGTCCTGGTGTGTACTCTAGCACTAGATTAACTCACGCTACTGAGCTGTACTGGATCAATGGAGGCTAATCTGGAGTTAAAACGGTCCCAACTTTCCCACAATCTCTTTTACATCACCTGACGTAATGATACTGTGAGAGCGAGAAGCAAATAATCTCCTCACAAAACACATGGTAATTGTCAACACCAAAACATTCACATCTTCTGAGTCATTGAGTCTTTGTAAAGTAGATTTTAAAGTTTAATGATAACCTTGGATTTGTATTTACCTGTGAAGGAGTGTTAGGGCCACAATGAAAACAAATCTTATTCTTATCGAATAATCTTAAGATTTTACCCCCAATAAATTGCAATATTGCAAGAATTCCTTTTTTACATTTATGGGTTAGCTTATATAAAAAAAAAATCATCTTTTTTTTTACTCCGTTTGCAACGATTGATCAATTACATCGATTCATTTGTTTAGAAAAAATGGTTCAATCATCTATTTCAATGTTAATTATGTGCATTTATTAGGAACAAAAAGAAAGGTTATGACAAGCTGAAATGTATTTGTTAATTTTCACCATTTTCTCTAAAATACGCAATGAGGCTATAAATTGTTTTATCTGATTATGTGATTAATCCATAGATAAATCTATTACTAAAATAATGAATAGATGCATCCCTAAATGTTATACTTGTACAAGTCAACAAGCATAAAAAGAAGTAGGAAGAAGCAGAATTTATGTATTCCTACACTTTGACCATGTCCACATACAGCATGACACTTTAGTCCTAATATTATAATAAAAACCTTCTAATTGTACAAGAATAAAGTTGCAAAAAATATGATTTTATGGCTGTAATTTTCTGAGAAAATTTCACTTGTACATTTTACTGTTGCTTTTTCATTGTCGTGTGATTATAATACTATTTTCTCTTTAGTTTTTGCAAGCACAAAATAATCAAATAATAACCTGACTGGTGTATAATCAGAATTAGAGTCTGGGCCTTGACCACCTGCCATGGGTCTGCCTTTGCAGACAATGAAATGACCCCCTTTCTGTGGATTGACACAATAGCACATCATCAGAAAGACACTTGTTAAACAAAGCTGGAGGTTCCCCCCTCCTCCTTCGTGCTTTAACATTTGAGGACATCAGACACAAAACACTTCGACGCCAGCCTTGAACAATGAATCTGAACCAGGACTGTCAACTGTTTGTGCCACCATATAGTTTCACATGTCCAAGCCATTAGGATGGAGAGCGTAGTGGTAATTGGATGGATTTGCAGCTCTCAGACTGAATGCTTTATTGATAAAACAAACAACTCAAATGTTGTGCAACCAGTATTTTGCAGGTTTGTTTTTATAAATAAGTCCAATACAAAGATTTTTGAAAAACATTTTTTTTTAGATTGGAAAAACCTTGCACATGACAATAGAAAAAAATTTCTTACTATTCTAATTACTAGTAGTATAGTAGGAGATGTGAAAACAGCAACCTGTGCACCTAACCAGAGGCAAAACTAAGACTGACAGACAATAATACAGTAAGAGAAAGCTAAGCTAAATGTTGACTTACTAGCTAACTCCATTGTGGGGACACTGGATTCGCCAAATATATTGTAAAAAGGCTTGTATGACATAAAACAAACTGTTTCCAAAACTCAAATATTAGCTCCTCATTTTTAAAATCCATTTCACTTCGGCTTCTGTCTATCAGTCAGCTCGCTTCTCCATTGGTCTATGTTTTGTTTCATGTGACGATCCCGGAGTCCGAGACTCTGGGTTCCACGTTGTCGACTGACCATTTTGTAAGCAGATCCAGGGAAAAACAAAAACATCTCACACAACCAGATAATTGTGACGTGTGATTAAAAAACACTCCCTTCCTGGTTTAATAAACTGGTTTCACCTGACTTCCTCAATGCTTCTTTGTGTTGATATTAACAGGTGCTCGCCACACTGACTTTACACAAACACACTTGTCCTTGATTTGAGGTCCTTTTCTGCTTCATTATATGTCTACAAAGTTCAGGTTTCTCAGATCCATTGATGTAAGAATGCAGGATGTTTGTTAATGATTGATGCTTGCTAAGACTAACTGCAGCAGTGATAACTCAATAACCTACAATAGGTTAAAAGGGCAGGACGGATTTAGTGTTTTTTAACAACAGATTTCAAAGTGGGATGCAGGAATGTGGCAACGGCTTAAGCAAAATGGGGAAGTAAACTTAAACTTAAAGCAGAATGGACTCATCTTTAGTTGAGATTGACCAATATGATTTTTTTCAGGGCTGATATTATTAGTAAGTTTATTAGTATTATTAGTAGAAAATGAGGTCGATAACCGATTTTTGGAGCCTTTTTTATAACTTTTATTTACCCAGGAAACTCCCATTGAGGTTAATCAATTTTTTAAGGGAGTCCTACACATTCATACACCAGTGTCGGTCTCTTTCTCAATCCCACAAACATGCTTATACTCTAACAGCCTGTTTCCACGTACATTTGACACAGCTGTACACCCACCAGAGTTTTTCCACACTTTTCTCTACGCCGTGTGTTTGAGGACCCTGCAAAAGACTGCAGCTTCTGATTGGCTCTGCCTCTTACCCATGCGTGGTTTGCGTAACCAATCAGATGGCGCAGTGGGCGGGATAGTCCTAAAGTCAGAGAGGGGCGGCTGCATCTGAGCCAAAATTGGCCCGTCGGATTACAAAAAAGGCAGATGCTTGTTTTGAATATTGTTACATCCAAAATGGTGGTGGTAATAGAGGTAAACTATAACTATTCATTACCAATATTTAAAAAAAGCGGATCCCAATTAAAAAGAGGCTGATGCCAGTATATGTCAAAATACCAAATATTGGTGCCGATAATGGGTAAACCCCTAATTTAATGGTACTTCTTTGAGAGTAAACAATCTGGGCTGACCAGAAAACTGCAGAAAAAGACTGTGCTACACTACCCGCTACTGCGCTAGTGTTGCCGCTTTGGGAGTGTTTATTATCCACATTCATTCATTTGGTTTCTATCTTTTCTAACACTTTTTTTTTTTACCATTCGGGCAAAAGATGCATGACTCAATTGCTCCTTTAGGTTTTTTAAACACTTATAAATATTTATGCATACTGTAGTTCATGCCTATTTCATTACTGATTCAGTGAGTGCTTTAGGAACTGAAACCTTGCTGGTCTTTTCGCTATTCATTTCATTAACACGTGAATGTGTGATGAATGAATAGCGTGCCTTTTTGGCATCTTTGCATTACTAAGGTCCTGGGTGAAAGTGTCAGCTGGATGTCATGGCCCTCCCTTTTTTGATCCGTCAAAAAGCTGCCATCATGAGTTTATAACTTTGGTCTTGATGATGTAATGAAATTCAAGTTTTCCTTGTTCAACGACTGGTCCACACCTAGTAAACTTATAAAGAACTTCAAAAGTACCAGGCCACTGGTGACTGGGTTGTAATAAAAGCCTTTTATGATCATTAAACAATAAATAGGACATAAGTGGGTGTAAGCAATGACGTTATGTTTCCATTTCAATTAGGTAATTATTAAACAGGTTTCTGCAAATGAAGACACAGTCTCTGTACTCTGATTGCTAAAACTGATTTTGTAAGGTACTGTATGCTCACAATGTACTGTAAACCTAATGTGAACACATTCAAGGGCACATACCTCTTGTTCTGCATCAAGAGACAAATTTAAACCCTTTTTTTTCTAGGGGTTCCCTGTACTTACCTGAGAAAAGTATCGGTCTGAATGCCTCCACTCAGTAGTTCCAGCCCCTCCCTGCAATATGCTTTATTCAGGCCAGCATTCCTGGTAATCCAAGCTGCTACCTGGGTCCCTAGATCCCTAGGTACTGCAATCGAAACAAGCAAATGTCTATGTGGTCCAACATTTTTGCAAATACAGTACTCTTTATTCTGTGTACGCACGTTAAATTGACTTAGTGGTGTATTACCTTACAGTTAGAAGAAAGAGGCTTTTATTTCTTATAATTAATGTTAATTGTGAGTCATTGTCTCATTTTGTCCGCAATTGTTATTTTAGTTTTACAAAATGATAGTGAAATACGAGTTATTACTTCCTCTCTCTCAGTAGCGAAGATGGTAAATTGTTTTGTAGTATGCAGAGTAGTTGCGCTGCTGTTGCCGTGGCAACCTCAGCTCACCTACTTTAGTGGTCTATAACTGTAGAATTGCCAAGAGAGTTATGCTCAGTGTTTTGTAGTGCTTGTTCGAACTTTAACTTACATTTACGGTAAATAATCAACGCCTATTCACATATTTCAAATATGACCATGTCTTTGTTGCATGATTACATTATTTACATCTTAATTATAATGATAGCCCCAGAGCAAAACTATCCAATGACTATGTTTACACTGCAGGCCAAAGTGGACCAAATATGTTTTTTTTTTTCTAAATCTTACTTTTTTCAGTATAATGTCTCACCATCGTCAGACACCATTATTATAAAGGCGCACAGGCCCTTTTATGGCCTCGACGTCACTAGCATTCGCAGTTCAAAAAAAGGAAGTTAAACGGATTCCGTAAATGAACAAGGAAGTCGCTACTACTACTACTACTACTACTACTACTACTACTACTTTGCAAAATAAAAGCCGCCACACCTTAAAAATGAGGGGGTTTTACACAAAAACTAAGTAATATACTGTATAAATGGGTATATATTAGGGGTGTGTATCTCTACCTTAAATGGCAATTCGATATAAACTCTCGATACATGGGTTACGAGATGATTCTCTAACAATACTTTTAAAAATATTACGATTCGATTCGATGTGATATGATTCGATGCAATTCGATGCAGATGGAAGCTTTGCATGGTGAAAAGAAAATTAATTGTATCTTGTATCATGTCAGAACAATGTTGTTTATTTTTTAAATAGACACAAAACAAATGGTGCCTGTATTAATTATGAGCACATAGTAGAAGTATCAACTTCAAGGCATTGCAATCTATAAACTTAAAGAAAAGAAGATGTAAACAAAACACTTTTGGAAAAGCTAGCAGGTACTGTTGTTTGTTCAGGTAGCAACAAATAAATACAGAGAATAACAAGCTGTGCATCATATAACACCGCAGTAACACAAGTGAAAAATACAATAAATGCCACCATGTAAACTAAACAGCAGCTTCAGTGTAGAAGCTCAAATACTGTATTTATTTATTTATTTACTATTGTGAATGCATTAAAAAAAATACATTTCATAATGATTGTGAACGACAGGCAATATTCCCCAAAAAGTGCCGTTCCTTTTTAAGTGTTTTTAACTTTAAACTTTTCAGGATGAATTGTTGTTACAAACTTTTGTGTGGTTGTGCTTCTTATTTGTAATCATTCCAAGCTGATGTGTTACCTGTATGCAACAGCAGCTTAACCGAATGTGACAGCGTGTCATCATTTGGACAATCAGCTGGATAAAAAAATACCGGAGGCAGTATCATTTGTCCAGAATCTTCACGGTCCAGAAGGTCCGACCCAATTAGAAAACGGTACTTGTTATACATACCTAATGAACAGTGTAGTAGTTGATGTGATTACCTTGCAGAGTTGTGGCTAAGTTGTGGCTGAAAGTCTTTCAAATCAGTTGGTATAAGGTCTGCTAGCATTAGCATCCCTGGCTCCCTCATCGCCGTCTAGCTCCATGCCATCACATCAGGTGAGTGCTCAGATTAGTCGTGCTGCCGCTACTTCATCGCTGCCTTCCAAACGTTAAAAATGGCCATACTTTTATCCAACTGACCATTCTTTGGTTCCAAACGTTAACCACACTTTAGATGTAATATTCAAGGGTGCATTCTTTGTAAGCTCTTTCGGTGCTGTCTGCTATGTTGCTGCGTCGTCAGTCGCAAACGAAAACGGTACTCTCGTATTCAATAGTCACAGAAATCTCTTAAGATTAGAGCGGCCATATTTCAGTTTAGTTCAGTTCAGTTCAGTTTATTTCGGTAGCAAAATATTCGTATCGAGACAACCCACGTCTTTTCCTGCGCACACAAATGACATGGCTCGACCAAAGACGATGTAAAAGTCGTAAACAGGTCGCATTGCCGTTTAGACTGCTGTCACATTTGAAAATATCAGATTCCAATCAGATTCGGGCTACCTCCTAATGTGGCTGAAATCTGATGCGAAACTATCAGATTGGAAGCACTTTGGAGAGTTTCAACTGAAAAAAAATTCCGATCTGTGTCACTTACTTGAAGGCATTAAAATCCTATATGGTGTCCAAAGTAAACAGAGCCTAATATTCCTCACTGTTGTAACAGAGCTGAATTTATTGAACACATTTATAATTTTCTTTGCCTATCACTTTTTAATTTGCATTGATATCCAGAGGTTCCATAGATGCTTTATTTCGCAATATGATAAGCTTATTATTTTGTATTCTTGTGTAATTGCAAAAAAGCTAAGCTGTAAGTACAGCTATTGTTAGAGTTTAGTCACTTTATTTACATACTCAGATATATTTTCAAAATTAGCTTGTTGTAGTTTTTAGTGATTTTGACCTTAGTGCTACTGAAGCCACATTTGGACTCCCTGTTTATTTTTAAACAATGTTCTTTAATCATTTTTGATTGATTGATTGAAACTTTTATTAGTAGATTCCACAGTACAGTACATATTCCGTACAATTGACCACTAAATGGTAACACCCGAATAAGTTTTTCAACTTGTTTAAGTCGGGGTCCACTTAAATCAATTCATGGTGATTACAGATGGCCAATAACTTATGGCCAATTAGCTACTAGGTCCTGCCCTGTGAACCTTTGCTAAATGGTGGCCATGTTTTCCAAACAATCTTGCTCAAGTTTTACAAACATATGCTTGTCAGTAGGGTTGGGTATCGAGTATCGAGTATCGATTGGAACCGGGACTAACTTTCCGATTCTCCCGGTATCGTTCAAAAGTTTAAATTTCGATTCCTATTTTCGATACCCAGTCCGCCGACCGGAAAAAAATAAAATAAAAAAAAAAAATATGTCCGCCGAACCGGAAGAAAAAGCCGCTGAGCACCAACGAAGAAGCGCCCACCGCCGGAAGTGTTAGCATAGCCGAGCGAGTCAGTCAAGCTCAAGCATGGATAGCGGGCGTCGGCGGTCGAAAGTGTGGCTTTACTTTACAAAAAAAAAATGAAATAACCGCGAAATAACAGAGCTCCATGTCCATCAAGAAACGAGTGGAGAGAGAGCTGCAGATGTACCAGGACGTTCCACCGATACTTATGTCTGACGACCCTGCTGCATGGTGATGGTCCGGTGGAACCAACAAAAGACTTATCCTTTGCTGTCAGATCGCGCTTTCTCCTATTCATGCGTTCAAGCTTCTTCCACACCCAGCGAACGTGTATTTTCCACAGCAGGAGACACTATCTGTCCAGAACGCTCACGCATTGATTGATTGATTGATTGAGACTTTTATTAGTAGGTTGCACAGTGAAGTACATATTCCGTACAATTGACCACTAAATGGTAACACCCGAATAAGTTTTTCAACTTGTTTAAGTCGGGGTCCACTTAAATTGATTCATGATACAGATATATACTATCATATATACTATCATCATAATACAGTCATCACACAAGATAATCACAATGAATTATTTACATTATTTACAATCAGGGGTGTGGAGGGGGGGCGGGGGGGTGGGTAGGATATGGACATCAAGTAGTGGACATAGAGAGAGAGAGAGAGATCAGAAGGCATAAGAAAAAGTATCTGCATTTGATTGTTTAGATTTGATTATTAGCAATCCGGGGAGGGTGTTGTTAGTTTAGGGTTGTAGCTGCCTGGAGGTGAACTTTTATTGCAGTTTTGAAGGAGGATAGAGATGCCCTTTCTTTTATACCTGTTGGGAGCGCATTCCACATTGATGTGGCATAGAAAGAGAATGAGTTAAGACCTTTGTTAGTTCGGAATCTGGGTTTAACGTGGTTAGAGGAGCTCCCCCTGGTGTTGTGGTTATGGCGGTCATTTACGTTAAGGAAGTAGTTTGACATGTACTTCGGTATCAGGGAGGTGTAGCGGATTTTATAGACTAGGCTCAGTGCAAGTTGTTTAACTCTGTCCTCCACCTTGAGCCAGACCACTTTAGAGAAGTGGGTAGGAGTGAGGTGGGATCTGGGGTGGAGGTCTAGCAGTAACCTGACTAGCTTGTTCTGAGATGTTTGGAGTTTAGATTTGAGGGTTTTGGAGGTGCTAGGGTACCAGGAGGTGCATGCGTAATCGAAAAAGGGTTGAACGAGAGTTCCCGCCAGAATCCTCAAGGTGCTTTTGTTGACCAGAGAGGAGATTCTGTAGAGAAATCTCGTTCGTTAGTTAACCTTTTTGATTACCTTGGTTGCCATTTTATCACAGGAAAGGTTAGCCTCTAGAATGGAACCTAGGTAGGTGACCTCATCTTTCCTGGTGATAACAATGTCACCCACTTTTATGGTGAAGTCATTGACTTTCTTGAGGTTGATGTGGGACCCAAACAGGATGGATTCTGTTTTACCCAAGTGTATGGATAGCTTGTTGTCAGCGAGCCAGGTGCAAGTTCAACAGAGCTCAGCACTGAGGATTTTCTCCACCTGTGACTTGTCCTTGCCGGATACCAGCAGGGCAGAGTCATCCGCAAACAAAAACAATTCACAGTCGCATGCCGATGACATGTCGTTTATGTATATTAGGAACAGTAAAGGTCCCAATATACTGCCTTGGGGGACTCCACAGCTCACCGAGAGGGGGGGGGGACACGGTGCCGTTCACCTCTACCACCTGCTCCCTCCCCTCCAAGTAAGATTGCATCCAGCTCCATGAGTTTTTGTTAAATCCGATTGCTCTGAGCTTATCCAACAGTATGGCATGGTTAACGGTGTCAAAGGCCTTCTGAAGGTCCAGCATGACCATGCCGCAGTATTTGCCCGCGTCCACCTCATGTTTGATGTGGTCGGTCAGATAGAGAAGGCTTGTGTCAGTGGAGTGGTTAGTTCTGAAGCCGGATTGGAATTTGTACATGAGTTTATTAGTGGCAAGGTAACTATCGACCTGTTCATAAACTATTTTTTCCATTACTTTCGAAATGGAACTGAGAATAGAAACAGGTCGGTAGTTGCCAGGTTCCAATTTGCTTCCTTTTTTAAAGAGGGGAGTTACTCTTGCTATCTTAAAATCTTTTGGTACTTGGCCTTGTGTAATTGATAGGTTTATTATGTGCGTGATGATTGGGGCAATGATGGAGGCAGAGTCCCTTAGGAATCTGGAGGGAATATTATCAAGGCCGGTGGCCTTGTTAGGGTGGAGCGCGCTCAATTTTTTAAACACCTCATCAGCTTTGACCATTTCTAATTTGAAGTCATCGTTGGATACTCCTAGCTTTCTGTAGAAGGCTTTAATGTGTTCTACACCAAAGCGACCAGAGTGGTGGGACAGCTTGTTGACAAGAGTTGCGGCTATGCTGGTGAAAAATATGTTAAGTCTGCTAGCTAGCATCCTGCCTGAGAAGGCAGATATGGTCATTTTCCTAAACAAGAACTGTCTCTGATTTTATACTGTACCTGCTGCTAATCTGGACTGGGTTTTGCAAGTGGTTTCTTATTGTTTATTTGCTTTTCTGCACCAGGTTAGCCTATCAGTGGGAGCACGGTAACATGTTTAAGTACCTGCAGCATCATACACTTGTGTGTGTAAATGTGTTTTCATGAGGTTTTCAAAAATAAAGCTCTCTTGAGGAAAGTGTACCCCTGGGAAAATGTATTCATAATTTATAATATTTATATTCAAGTTCATAGATTTGATATTTATATTCTAGTTGAAAACAGCCCTGTGAGGAATTTATAGTAAAGTTCATAAAAAGTTAATAGAATTAAAATTGATGGAGAATGTCAGACTATTTCATTCAGAAAGACTGTAGGTTAGCTAGCTCATTTAAAATATCCTAAACTTTTTTTTGACCCTGCCTCTTAAAAGAAACGGAAGCGAGAATCGTCAGGAATCGGAATCGAAACAAAGAATCGGAATCGGAATTGGAATCGTTCGAATTCAAACGATACCCAACCCTACTTGTCAGTCCCCTAAAGGTGCGTACCAGAATTCATGGGTGTTATGAGCTGTGTGGGAACTTTCAAGTCACTCTGACCTATGTGGTTTGATGGCAGCACTACCATGTGATGTATTGGTCATAACAGTAACAGCACAAGCAACATCTGTGTTTTCAGGAGTAGAAGAGTTAACTTACACAAATGCAGATAGTCGTGGGAAAAGTTGCAGTAGTTGAAAACATGATGACTTTATCTCGGACTCATTTTTATGTAGAGGAATATTTCAGTTTCAGTGTGAATATTTGTGAGTTGTGCAGCCTCCACTTGAATCCACAGAGGGGATGTGAGATGACACAAACACCCACTGGCAACAGCTAGGGCTGAACATCACAGCCGAAGCGCTACACGAAATACACTTGAGAATATTTTGTGTTGGCAACATTTAAATTGCCCGGTGGCTAAGAGAAGAGGATGGAGTGGGAAGATGGCGTGATACATATGTATAACAGTCCTTTGCTGGGACATCCATAGATGTATCTTAATTCTGCTGCATTTTCGTTTCATGTGGTTGTCTTTATTTTGGCTCTCCAGCATCCATCTATGGATCCTCTTTTCTCCAGCCTTCATCTCAGTCTGTGTTCTCTTTTGCTATGCTGACTCACACTGAATCAAAGCCTTTTAGATCCATCTGATCAATGTTAGTTGATATCTCAGCTCATTCACTGATATACTCTGGCACTAAGGGCCTGATTTACTAATATCCAAATACCACCAGCATGTGCAAAAAATAAAATAGCGTGTACTATAAGTCGGCGTGTTGCGTATGATCTACTAACACTCTGTGTGCAATTGCAAAGTAAGGATTTTGTGTGCATACAGAGCTTTTACTACAGAGACCGTTGATAATTTTTTGCACATTCATGTTATCACGCTCCTACCTGTGTGCAATGTGTTGAACCACCAGTACACATTTATAATCTGCAATACCTTTTCTGAATCCCAATCTAGAAAACAGAAATATATGCACACTGACAATTAATTCTTAATCCCATCATCCATCCATCCCTGCCTCGATAAAGTAATGCCGTTTTTTTTTTAAAACAAAGGCCACATGGTACAAAGATGACACATTTTCCATTCCTTCATTTATTACCCCTGAAGTTTGGGTATTGTTCAGTACGTAGAACAGGAACAAGGCTACAAACCAGAACTATTAATGCTGCACTTCAGGCAATAAAAACAAATTTGATTCCTTAAAATAAAATAAGTAAAATTGTTCACTTTTCTAATAAAGAAGTGTAGTATATTGTATATATCCATTATTATGTCAGACCCACTCGACACCGAGGATGTCGTTGTGGCTTGTACAGCCCTTTGAGACACTTGTGATTTAGGGCTATATAAATAAACATTGATTGATTGATTGATATTTATTTTTTGGTTTTATTTTAGAATTGTATTCATTGGAGGATTGCCTGCCAGCATTCTGCAGTTTTTTAATAGTTGCATTTTCTGTATTGACAATTAACCAAACTGTGACCCTAAAATCAAAGTAAGTCCCAAAACATAATTCTGAAATACAGTATTGATAAACAACCCACACTATTATTAATTATTTTGTTGGTTTGATACGAACCATCACTTTTTGTTTAAATATGCCCATCCGTTTTCTGCCAAACTTATTTATTTACTGTCAGGCATGTATTACAGATCGAGGCCACATCAAACTTGCAAGCATTGCGTATGAAGGAATTAAATAGCTAGGCATAATTTTGCATGACTAGGATTTTGCCTTTGCGGAAGGTTTGTACCAAATCATGTTTATAGCGTACCGTTCTATCCACAATGGTTACGATTGCTCTGAAAGTACAGGTAGTTTAGCTGTTATCCAGTCTCTGGTGTGCATCGAACAAGGACCAAAATTATGTTTTTAGTTTTGTCCTGTGCTGTAACACAAACATGTTACAATTAAGCCCAAATGTAAACGCTCACACAATATCTTTTGATCAAATTGTAATTTTATCCGGACCAGGTAGTCTTTTCAGGCAATTCACACAATTTTAACCAATTCCCGTTAATTGTACGTGACCTCGCAACTTTGTCCAATGCCTGCAACTTTTCCGCACATTTTGACCCATCAGTGTCAATTAGCCAAATTTGCTTTTGACCACTACTCTAACACGCAAGTCAACTGTCCAATTAAGACTCATGTTTGTTTCCTGTGTAAATCGCAACATTTAACTCTACATGAACTCCCTATTGCTCAAAAGGCACAATTGTTGTCTTCATGCGTATCAGACCGTATATTGGTTCTGGTTCTGCTTTCTGGGTAATGCAGTATATACAAATTTTGCAGCCCACCATTGTCTTCACTTCCTAGTTTACATGTATTTATATATTTATCATTCAAGAATGTACAGTATCCTCATTTGAAATGGGGACCTAGTAAAGGTGCAAATTTATTGTGCCAGACATGACAAAGCATTTGAAGTATGATGACAATCGCTCATTGTCTGTCATTTATCAACAAAAATTACTGCTATAGAACACTCATCAGTTCACAAATGCTCTTAACATGCAGGGGTAAATGTGCTGGAAGATGCATACATTTTTAAAATGGACAAACACTTTATAAGCGTAAAACATACACTGAGAATGTCTGCAACTTGTGAATGACAAAACCGACAGTAAGGAAGTTGTTGGTGGTGTTTCTTTAATTGTAAGTAATTATTAATATCAGTCCATCCATCCAGTTTCTTCCACTTATCCGAGGTCGTGTCGCGGGGGCAGCAGCTTAAGCAGAGAAGCCCAGACTTCCCTCTACCCAGCTACTTCGTCCAGCTCTTCCCTGGGGATCCAGAGGCGTTCCCATGCCAGCTCGGAGATATATTCTCTCCACCGTGTCCTGGGTCTTCCCCGTGGTCTCCTACCGGTCAGACGCGCTGTAAACACCTCAGAGGGAGGCGTTCGGGGGGCATTCTGACCAGATGCCCGAACCACCTCATCTGGCTCCTCCCGATGTGGAGGAGCAGCGGCATTTGTCTGAGTTCCTCCCGAATTACAGAGCTTCTCACTCTATCTCTAAGGGCGAGCCCTACCACCAGACGGAGGAAACTAATTTCAGCCGCTTGTACCCGTGATCTTGTCCTTTTGGTCTTAACCCAAAGCTCATGACCATAGATGAGGATAGGGATATAAAACGACCGGTGAATTGAGAGCCTTGCCTTTTGGCTTAGCTCCTTCTTCACCATGAAGGACCACCTGTCGATCTCACCATCCACTCTTCCCACACTCGTGAACAAGACCCTGCGGTACTTGAACTTTTCCACTTAGGACAGGATCTCCTCCCCAATAACTTTTCCACTTGGGGTAGGATCTCCTCCCCAACCCGGAGATGGCACTCCACCCTTTTCCGGGCGAGAACCATGGACTCAGACTTGAAAGTCCTGAGTTTCATCCCAGTCGCTTCACACTCAGCTGCGAACCGATCCAGTGAGAGCTGGAGATCCTGGTCAGATGAAGTCAGCAGGACCACATCATCCGCAAAAAGCAGAGACCTAATTCTGCAGCCACCAAACTGGATCCCCTCAATGCCCTGACTGTGCGTAGAAATTTTGTCCATAAAAGTTGTAAACCGAATAGGAGCTTCTTCATTACCTCGGCTACCTCGGAGTCCCCAGGCACTGCTTCCTCATTGGAAGACGTGTAGGTGGGATTGAGGAGGTCTTTGAAGCAATCCTTTCAACGATCCACAACATCTCCAGTTGACGTCAGCAGCACACCGTCCCCACTATACACAGTGTCGACAGTGCCCTGCTTCCCCCTCCTGAGGCAGCGGATGGTGGTCCGTAAACGCTTCGAAGCCGTCCGGAAGTCATTCTCCATGGTTTGTCCGAACTCCTCCCATGTCCGATGTTTTGCCTCTGCTACCGCCAAAGCCGCACACCGCTTGGCCTGTCGGTACCTGTCATTAGTTATAATTGATTAAAACTTTACAGTAATTTGACAATGATTTCTGACTATGTGCTTTTACTGCCATTTAGTTTTTACTTTTAAGTCGTTGGGATATACAGTAAACGAGTAAAACATCAATTGGGTTTCTCTAATTTTGTTGAAATCCTGTGTTTTTTAAGGTTAAAGATAAGAGGAACACTTAAATGTTTGATAATTCATTAAATCACAAGTTGTTTCAATGTAATTGGAAAAAAATAAGCCTTAAAACTGCTGCAAATTCAGTTATTTTCGGCTACAACAATCGCAGAAAAATAGCGCAGAATCCTGGATGGACTGCTTAGGGGGTATTAACTGAATCACAAACTGAAGTTGCAAATTCATTTCAGTTCTAGTTTGAATCTAAAAGGTCGACGGTATATTCTTTACGTCATTGTGAGCTGGGTGCTGGTTTACACTTGCAGATTGGCTACATTGTCAAAACACTTAACAGTGCTCGTCAGTTTGGTTCAAACACTCACAAAAATGCATATCCACTTAACGTAATTTCTGGATTAACTGTACAACGCTGTTTAACGGTGACACACCCACAGTGTCAGAGGCATGTGTTGTAAACAAGGCTGGCTTTTGCGTGCATGTAGGGTTGTACGGTATACCGGTTCTAATTAAGTACTGCGTCACTAACAGGGGAAAAAAACGGTACTAAACTGCCTCTGAAAAGTACGGGTATCTTTATTTATTTATTTTTACAGGCATGACTGTGCACCGTCGTCATGTTGTGACATTGCTGTTTTTACGAGCAGAGAAGCATGTTCGGCAACGCACACACAGTGTGTAGACAGAAAGGGAGAATTGACACATTTTGGCTTAAAAACTAATGATAAAGGTGAAGCTGTAACACTGGAACGCCGCTCAGCAAGAAGTGCTTTAAAACATGGCTAGTTAGCTAGTGGCTAATCTCTATCCGCAGTTAGCAGTGTTTTCACAGTGATATTCGTATCGGGACAGCCCAGCTCCAGTTTTCATCTATGCAGCAACATGCGAATGAAAATAACACTTACCTGCCTCACCTATATTAAACAATTAGAAATATTTGTACTGTATTTGTGCTTGCAGTCAGCACTTAGTGTCACTCGCTCCTCGTGACTACTCTCCACAGCAAATCCTATAGAGTAATTATCATTTTAACAAGGAAATGCTGCCGTTCCAGTATTGTGTTGGTTTCCAGGTACAACTTCATTAAGTTGCTTTCCTGTTGCAAACAGAACTATTTGCAGATTCAATGCGATAGTTAGGTACTTAGTGTCATGTTGTAATGCAGAAGATCCCGCTTAAAATACCAGTAGAGTGGAAAAACGAGTTGACTTTACATGCTAAATTGTGTTTCATTGTATCCATTAAACCATATCCAGTTGTATTTACAATCCGCAAAGTATGTGAAAACACCGTTTGAACATCACAAAATGCCACAAATTCAGTCAGCCATTTTGAATATTCCACCATTTTATCAGATCAGTCATACTGGAAATAAGCACAAATTGAAAAGAGATGTGGTGTATATCATTAATATTTCTTATGTAAGTCAAGCACACATATGCTTGGCTTTTTTTATGCCTTCGAAATCGCAAATAAATTGAAACAACAGAGCTAGGGTCTTCTGTTGCACTCATTATACTCTTTCTAAAAACATCCGGAAAGCGCCAACAATATTCCATTTGCATGTCATGACCTGAAAATAACCAAATATTAGTGATATTGTTATTGTAAGCGCCAACGCACAGACTATTTTAGCGGCTCGTTGATAGCAGTGAGCTAATACTCGCTTACTCTGCTGTTGTTGACACATTATAAGCTTGCGGCTGCTTTTGCTTCATCTCAAACTTGCTAAAAGTAAATTCTAGACTATAATTCATGCATCTCTCACCTGGTAGTAGACAAATGTGGCCATGGTCTGACAGGCTGGTCGACTTTCACATCCCCACAAGATGGTGAAAAAGACTCCAAAAGACGCTTCCTGCAGGTCCTTTTTTTTAACCCTTCGTGAGCATTGCGATTAATTCTTCATCTAAATGAGATTATGTGAGCGTCCCGTCTGTCGGCATCCCAGCGAGAGTGGAAATATTACAGTATTTGTTTTACTTTGGTTTGTTAGGGTTAGTTTGTATGTTCAGCACCTAGCAATGCTGCTGA
Organism: Entelurus aequoreus; assembly: GCF_033978785.1. Lineage (NCBI taxonomy): Eukaryota > Metazoa > Chordata > Actinopteri > Syngnathiformes > Syngnathidae > Entelurus > Entelurus aequoreus. The sequence continues at coordinate 30,478,990 of NC_084748.1, forward strand.
TGCTAGTGTCACAATGAAAATGCATCCGTCACTTGTCTTCTAAAACTTATTGCTCATCCTTTTTGTGTTCGGGCTCAAAATTATAAGGTCATAATTTTCCCAAAGTAATCGTTGTTGGCTCTGTCTGCTTGATTAAAGTTAAAAGTTAAAGTACCAATGATTGTCTCACACACTAGGTGTGGCGAAATTATTCTCTGCATTTGACCAATCACCCTTGAGCACCCCCTGGGAGGTGAGGGGAGCTGTGAGCAGCAGCGGTGGCCACGCCCGGGAATCATTTTTGGTTATTTAAAGGCCTACTGAAATGAATTTTTTTTATTTAAACGGGGATAGCAGATCTATTCTATGTGTCATACTTGATCATTTCGCGATATTGCTATATTTTTGCTGAAAGGATTTAGTATAGAACAACGACGATAAAGATTGCAACTTTTGGTATCTGATAAAAAAAAAGGCTTGCACCTACCGGAAGTAGCGTGACGTAGTCAGTTGAACATATACGCAAAGTTCCCTATTGTTTACAATGATGGCCGCATGAAGTGAGAGAGATTCGGACCGAGAAAGCGACAATTTCCCCATTAATTTGAGCGAGGATGAAAGATTTGTGGATGAGTAAAGTGCAAGTGAAGGACTAGTGGGGAGTTGAAGCTATTCAGATAGGGAAGATGCTGTGAGAGCCGGGGGTGACCTGATATTCAGCTGGGAATGACTACAACAGTAAATAAACACAAGACATATATATACTCTATTAGCCACAACACAACCAGGCTTATATTTAATATGCCACAAATTAATCCTGCATAATAACACCTGCGTGTTTGTTATGCTAGCTGCTAGCTCCTCTGCTAGCTCCTAGCTCCATAGAACACGCCAATACAATTCAAACACCTGATCAACACACACAATCACTCAGCCCAAAAGACCGTTCACCTAACCCAAGGTTCATAAAGCTTATATATTTTTAAAAAGTTACGTACGTGACGCGCACGTACGGTACGGTACGTGTTATGCTAGCTCCTAGCTCCTCTGCTAGCTCCTAGCTCCATAGAACACGCCAATACAATTCAAACACATGATCAACACACACAATCACTCAGCCCAAAAGACCGTTCACCTAACCCAAGGTTCATAAAGCTTATATATTTTAAAAAAGTTACGTACATACGCAAAAAAAAGCCAAAGCTGCATACTCACAGTAGCACGTCTGCGTCTTTGTCATCCAAATCAAAGTAATCCTGGTAAGAGTCTGTGTTGTCCCAGTTCTCTACAGGCGTCTGTGTATCCAAATCAAAAGTCCTCCTGGTTAGAGTCTCTGTTATCCGAGTTCTTCCATCTTGACTGCATCTTCCGGGAATGTAAACAAAGAAGCGCCGGCTGTGTACTGTTGTGGCTGACTACGTTCGAAAAATACGTCCATTTCGCACCGACAACTTTCTTCTTTGCTTGCTCGGCTTCCTTCTCTATAATGCAATGAACATGATTGAAACAGATTCACGAACACAGATGTCCAGAATACTGTGGAATTATGAAATGAAAACAGAGCTTTTTCGTATCGGCTTCAATGTGGAAGGCATACCCGTGTTCGCCGGGCTACGTCACATGCATACGTCATCCTCAGAGGCGTTTCGAACCGGAAGTTTAGCGGCAAATTTAAAATGTCACTTTATAAGTTAACCCGGCCGTATTGGCATGTGTTATAATGTTAAGATTTCATCATTGATATATAAACTATCAGACTGCGTGGTCGGTAGTAGTGGGTTTCAGTAGGCCTTTAACCCCCAATTCCAACCCGTGATGCTGAGTGCCAAGCAGGGAGCTTTAGCATTGTTGTTGATGGGGAAGGGATCTTTGGTTCACGGGTCACGTGACTGGCTTCCTCATCTCTCTAAATGGCTCGGGAATCTCTGTGAGATTGGTACTTTTTTGATCGAATCTATTTATTCGCAAACTTTGGAAATCTTTAGGTGTCCCAAATCAGATATACTGTATATGATAATAGCTTCAATATAGAGTAAAGTTGTTTTTCCACTCTACTGGTACTTTAAATTGATCATGCCTATGTTGACAATTGGGCTGCAGCTATTATTATTATTATTATTTTAGTATAATTGATTAGTTTGTTTGATCAATTGAGTAATTCGATAAAATACACTTCATAGCCTCCATGCGTATTTTATGAAAAATAGTTAAAATAAACAAAATGGTCTGCTTGCCTTTCTTGTCATATCAGTCATTCTTTTTTTCAAGTAAATGCACAGCATTGAAATTGTACTTTTAACATGTGCGCATTAATGTTTTAATTAAAAAAGCTCTCGCTGTTTGCCACCATACAGATCATAGCAGCACACACCACCACTCTCTACTAAGGTGGCCAGGCAGACAAATGTGTCCGCATATTTGAAGTTCCGGACACTCATTCATTCTGAATTTGATACGTTTTTATTAGTCACACACAAATGATTAATCGACTGTTTAAGCTGTATGTTCTAAGTCTAAAATAAATGTTTTACTCCTCCAACCTGCAAATTGTTTTTACTTTTCTCTCTTTTGTCTGTTTTCAGTCTTTTTCATTGGTGTTGTACAACTTTGCTGCTTTTCTTCGTTTTCCTCCTCTTTCTTTTTTTAGCAGCCTATCTATCACTTGTTCTTTCCTCTCTCATCACGTCTTTACATACACCTCCCCCTTTGCATTGCTGCTTTTCAGCCTCTCAGGCATGCTGGGTTAAGGCTTGTTCAATCACACTAGATTGGAAGACTTTATTGTAATGGGGCAGGACCTGTGAACTTTGACCCGTCAACCTTTTTAACCCCGCTACAATTCCAAACCTCGTGTCTTGGGGGAAGAACATTCCCACAGGCATGGGATTTACGTAATCTTCCTTTAACTATGATCTAAAAACACTACCCACTTTTTAAAATTGTGGTTTTCTTAACACAGCTACCTAGAGATTGCATAATTTAAATGCAAAAATAATTTAATTATTCATTAATAAATCAAAAAACATCCAGCAATTTCATAATGACAAAATATCCAATGAATGCATCATTTAAAAATGTTTTTAAATTACAACAATATTAAGAAAATGCAAAATTAAAGAATAATATGAGGCAGAAAAAACTAAAATATCCAGAGGTTGTATAATTTAAAAAGTCAACAAAAATAGTTACTGTACTAAATCCATCAATTAAAGGTGTCATATTATGTTATTATATTATTTTTTACATTTAAAACAATATATTGTTGTGTACATTGTGTATGTAATGGTGGTTCTTTGGTCAATATTTTGCATAGATTATGTTTTATAGACTATCTTCAGGTCACTTTCTGACTGTCTCTTCAGGATGCACCATTTTGTGGGCGGTCTTATTTACGTGCCTCCACTGCGTTCCATTTACCTGGGAAGTGGGAAATCGGAGCTAGGAATGACGTCACAGCCGAGTTGAGAGCGTTTCAGTTACAAAGTCAGAAATCAAGATGACCGCATCCATGAAAGCTATTTTTTGCGTTTGCCTTGTCTGTACAGCATATATTTATGGGAATATATGCACTCTTTCTGCAACCTTCAAATACGGTGGATGAAGAGAAAAACCCATGCGCTGTTGCTAGTGTAGTGGAAAGTCCAGGTTGTCAATGAGAACCAAAGTAGATTTAACACAAGAGTTTTATTTTACTCATAATCAAATGGTACAATGGTTGGGTTGAGTTGTCTAGCACACAGAAAGTTTCCCCCCCGGGCGCGCCCGTCACCATGAAAAAGAAGATGGTGCCCAAAACACTCACTTCGTTTGGCTTTATCCCTTTCTTATCTCTCTTGTTAGTGCGTCAATGTCTTATTTTGTTTTCCCTATCTGTTCCATAACAACTCGAATCTTTTAGACAGTCAACACATTCAGTTAGACAGGTTGGCACGACTTAAAGTTCACTTTTGTCCCACAGAAGAGGAAGAGAAATCAAAATGAGCATACATTTTTGACAGACATGAACTATAGGTCAAAGGTCAGAAATTCTACTACATACCCGCCTTCCAGGGTCTTAAGACCCTGGACCAAAACAATTTCTGATATAGACCACTAAATTAAATCTCTACCGCAGATAGAGGCAAAAACCTCAATGTTTTTATACGAGGCAAAAATTCCGTCTATGACCCTCCTTCAGAGCGATCGCTGTTACCAGCCTGCAGTAAAACCATCTCACAGAACACAATTAGTGGCCTACCCTTTGAGTTAGTAACGTAATACCAAAATACTTTGATCATGAACATATTTAGATGAATATATATATGCTTATTCAAGATGTATTTTCACATTAATAATGAATCAAACAAGATCTGGTTTAGAATTAATATAGACTTATGACTGTAAGCTGTTGCATTATTATTTTTCCCGGCATTTGCAATGAATGTAGTTACCAATTGATTTTGTACACACAACTGAATTTCGTATGAGTCCATGTTCGATTAGTGCTCGTATGGATGGCTCGGTGGTGCCTCAGGCTGGTGGCCTGCCGACACCTCGTTGGGCTTTTGGCTGCCTTGGTGAAGAAAGAGATCCACTCAAACAGTCTGTCTCTGTCTGTTCTTGGGGTGTGGTTCAGTCCATTGGGCAGACTGTTTAATGGCATGTCCGTGCTGGCCGAAATTGGGGAAAAGTATGGGGCTTTGGGGAAGGCGGGGCAAAGTATGGGGCGTTGGGGCTTTGGTCCAGGCCCTCGGCTTGCTTCAACGCCTCCTCACTGCTTCGGCACTCCCGACACTTCTTTCCACAGCTGCTGGAGTCCCGGTGGACACATTGGCTGGCAACGTTAGTTGTTCTCGTCATCGCTGGCAAGGTGTTGTCTCTCCTCTCGGTTCCTTCCAGTCAGGTATCGGGTGTTGGTCCTGGATCGGCTTTGACCGTGCCCCTCTTAGCGAGTGCAAGGGAATCTGGAGTGGCTGCTTTCATCCTCAAATCTGCACAGAGGAACTGGCACACAAATTCTACATTTTGCAAACTTACCATTTTGGTCTCATGGTCTTTCCACCTTCCTAGGAAGCTGCTGGTCCTGAGAAGTGCTGATCTTGTGACTGAAGAAGATTAACCTGTTTTCTTAAAATAGGTGCCGTTGTTTGACCTAATCTTTTTGGGGAAACCATGTCGGGATATTAGATCATTCACAAAATATTTAATTACTGAATTGGCACCCTCCTTTGAGGTTGGGGTTGCTTTCGCCAACCACTGCAATTGTCAATCTAAATCATTACGTTCCTTTATCCTTGCACCGGATTGATCATATCGATTAAATAAAACCTCAAAACGCTCAAACTTGACCCAATCCAAACTCACCTCCCCCCTCTGTCCCTCTCACAGGGACAGTGTTAGTCGTAGTAATAGTAATAGTAGTAGTAGTAGTAGTATTAGTAGTTTCAGAAACATCCAAGAAAAAGAAAAGGCAGCTGATAGTCAAGCGCAGCAAGAACAGAGGCGGAGGACAGGTCATGTTTGAGGTCACTGTTCGCTTTTGCAATAGTACTTTGATATTTCACAACACCTAGTGAATTATTGTGGCCTCAATAATTCACTAAATAGTTGTATTTAATTTAGTTTATCTATGATGGGACAATGCACAGAAACATTATGTTCAGAAACAGATATGTTCTGTACCAGATTATATCTAAATAGCTACTTTCCATCTGTAGTCCCTGGCTACCTAAATTAAGGGGATCCACAAATCAAGCAATAAAATTATGACACTAATTAATCATAATAAATATATACATTCATAATAATCAATAATTAATCAAAAATAATCATACTGTAGCATGTATTCAATTATAAGAAAAGTCACCAAATGCCCTTTCATGTACACATACTTACCATACAATACAACCACACCTTATTTACATCATCACACAAAGACCATACATGCGCTTGTTCACATCTGTCATCATTCGTAAAAACAACCAAGATTTTAACAGCCATACCTCACAATTTACAACAAAAATGCTCTCATAGATAAATATAATACTCATTAAATTGATGTGTCAACATAATGCCCCTCTTAGTGACCGTCTGAGCAGCCTTGATTGCTCCAAAGCCACTTTTTAATTTCAAATTTTCTATTCCTTTTGTTATAACGTGGAGAAGGCTAATTGGTCTGTACATGTTCTGGTCTTCTTTATTTCCTGCTTTATGGATTTAATCATAGTAGCAGTTTCTCGACGTGGTAGGGAAAGTGTTTTCCGTTATTGATTTATTTATCAATCGTTGTTATACGAGCAATAATACAATCCTTATATGTTTTTAGGAAGATAGTGTCCAACCCATATATATATATCTCTAGATCGTGAGTCTGATAATGCAGTGAAGATTTTGTTTAACTTTGTTTCATTTGTTACTTCTAAAATGAGTCCATCCTGAATAAATGACAATTATTTGCACTGATTTTGAGGGATTTTTATTCAGGGTTTGTACAGACTGATGAAATGTTCATTAAAATTATTACTTATGTCCAGACTGTCTGCGATTGTAGCGCCATTGATATTTAATGTTATAGTGTTGTTTCTTGTTTGCTCTCTTTCCGTAAGTTTGTATCTGGTTTTCCATAACTCTCTATTGTTCCTTTTTGCAGCTTTAATTAATTCTAAGTGAAAGTCAGCCTTAGACTTCCGCATAAACATTGTAACTTTTGTTCCTCCAAACTTTTAAATCATACGATCTGTATTTAGACCTGTTATAATTGCTCTTATGAGAGCTGAGTCCTCATGTCTTTATTAGAATCCAATGGTATTTTTATTTTAACACTCTTCTTTCTGGTTTTGTATTCGTGTATTTACAGATGTTCTCTTTAATTTTTGTCATCCAATTGTAATTCTAGTAGGGCTACTTTCATTTGTATCATATAGAAGCCGTTTATAATATCCTTAAGTTTCTTTCTACGCGTCTTATTTAACCAGTCCAGATTAACGTCCTCCATGACGTTACTTCTGTCATACTATGCTGTTTGAGGATGTCTGAAAATGAATCAAGAAAAATGTCTTTAGCTGTGGTCGGTCGGTATACTACAATTACCTTGAAATACATTTCTGAGGAAAATGTGATTTTAATTTCAACATTCTCAAATTGATCTACTTTTAATGTTTTCCCTTTCATAAATCATAATTCCTCCCCCCTTTGTCACTCGATCTGTCTTTTCTGTAATCTTGTCCCCCGGGACATTAATTAGAACGTAAAGGTGTTGTGGGTTTTAACCATGTCTCTAATAGACACGGTAATCCGGATTAGAGTCTGACAGTAACTGCTGTATTTGTTCAGTATATTTCCTGTGGTAGAAAGTTTATTAATGCGGACACGTTTGTTACTGAATACTTTCTACAGACTTCTGTCTCTCTGCAACTTTGTGTATGTAATAAGCAACTACAATTATTTGATATGCTTAAATTTTGTTTTAGCTCAGCTGTTGTGTAGCTGCTAGCTCCTTGTAGCCTACAGCAGAAATGTCCAAATTGCAACCAATAGCTATGTTTTTAACAGACAACCGAAATAATTGATTTGCGTATCGGTTCAATCAGCGGCAGCTACGCCCTGTTTTATCATTTGACCTAAATTTTTTTGTTTCGTAGGCAGGACAGAGGGAACAATGTGGGTCATTAGTTGTCCATCTTATACCATTCTAATTGTTTTAAGGATAGTTCACATGAGCGGCCATACCTTGAGTCCCACCATATATAAGAGTCAAAAGGCTCCTATTATGAGTCGTCTAATTGGTGATCATACACTTTGGCGGTTTGGGTGGCAGGACACACGGACGCACCTCAGTCAGCCAGCGCTAGGACAGTTGGAGCAGTCCCCGTCTTCCACTCATTCCTGGGAGGCGTCCCCAGTAGTTGTCAGCTGATGTCGTGCTGTCAGGCAACATCAGGAAGTTCCTTCTGTGCAGTATTGAATTGTCAGGGCACAGTTCGTAAGCAGGTCATTTCAAGGTGTGTGCAGGTTGACCACAAAGGAATGCTTCAAAGATTGTGTTGAACATTGTCCGTTGACACTTATGTCCAGCAGGGGTCTGTTTGTATCCTGCTGTTCGTCCTGCTGTCACACCTGTATTTTTTGTGAGCATGTTCTGGCTACACCTTGGAGCTTGTCTTGTTCAGAGAAGTTGGCAGTCCCCCGGCTGCATATCCTTTCCACCCTCGCTTGACCTAGCACAACCGTGGCTATCACCCAAGTCCGTCTGTATGGTTTTACGTTTTGTTGAGGTTTTTTCCTCCAGAATTTGGAACTCAAAACATGTACACCCATCGTTTTCATATCCTCTCGGTTAGTTCAATTTGCATATCACGTTTTAAAATTACAGTCTTAACTATCCCATTAATTGCTAATCAAAAACCTTAATTCAAAGATTATACGTACTACTTCATGTGTATTTAAGTACCCTTTTAATTCACCTAAAGATTATGTATAAGTTAATTTAACCTATCATTTGTCTATCAGTAGGCGCGAGCAAGCTGTCATGCTTGCACTCTGACCTCCTGCTGTGCGTGATACTCTCCAAAACAAAGGAATGTTTTTATTCACGTTTCTCCTTATCTTTCAGCTAAATCTTTTAATCTTTTAACTTTTAACGTCCGTACTGTGTTTATTTTTATTGTCTGCATTTTAAAATATTTAAAATCTCAGGTACCCCTTGGCATACCTTCGAGTACCTCCCTTTTTTGTCCGGGCGGAAACACCATACCCTCATTTGAGAACTACTGGTTTAGCCTATGAAAAATCCTTTGTCTCATACATCATTACACTGTACAACTCCTCTTTGGGGGGCTAGGATGACAGGGAATGCAAAACAATAACAGTGCAATACTTTTTTTTTATCATGGTCGTTAATGCCTAGTTTCTCTTTTAATAGAATCTATTTTGTTTCCATTTATACCCTTATTAGTTACTGTTTACTTTTTAGTTCTTCTTCCAAAGGGAACTCTCCTGAAGGAATCAATAATGTGTTATCTGTCTATCTATCTATCTATTACTAACCCCGAGCACAATTCATGACGTCATGCTCATCTTGCAGACAGTTATTTCCATTTAGTTTTATTCTCTATTTGTAATTCTACATGCACCAATGTCACATAGAAATTTGCTTTCTTTGTTATTTATTTACATTATTATTTCTGGTTTACTTGCTGTCTGTTTACTTAAGTTCTCATATTTTGGTCTATGTCTTCCTTCTGATTAGAATTTGTTTAACGCTTCTCTACGTTTTGTTTGACAATGGCGCTGAGTGGCTCTTATCTGTACTTCTTCAGACTCTGTTTCACAGATGCCCTTAGATGTATTAGAATATAAATTTAACTTTTATTTTATTGTGTGTTTATTCCTAAAAAAATTAAAATGTCAATGTATGATCAATTTATCTTTATCAAATTTAAATTCAATATTATTCATTTATTTGTTGTATAACTATTAATTCCAAAGTTACAGTGTGTCCTAATCTATGATGTTCGTGCGTGTGTGTTTGTCTCAACTTCCACACAGAAACTGGATGGATCAGATAAACAACAAGGCTGTAC